>NC_064923.1:293046610-293349488 GCF_023897955.1 Schistocerca gregaria
TAGTTTAACCTTTCCTGCAGTATGCCTGACTAGTGACAACTCCTCCTGGAAGAGTCTATTTAGTTTTTTAATGTAAATTTGTCCTTCCTTTAAACTTCTTGCATTAGTCAATTGCCTGTTGTATTTCTGACCTACTGCCCAATTCCCCCCCCCCCCCCCCTTTCAGGTGGTCCCCTAAGATTCAGAGAGGTAATCTTGGATTACTTACTCTATTAACTAACCCTCTATTTTGTTCTGTTGTCATAGAATGTTTCCCAAAAAGTGTATGTCGTAATATTTCCTTATCTCATCATTCGTAACGCTGTCTTGCCTTCAACATCCTTTCACCGCTCAGAGGTACCTCATTTCTGCTACATGAATTTCTTCTGACCATTTCTGACATATGACAGTACTCAACTTAGTGGTTTCTTGGCAGTATTTTACTTCGCGGTTTCTGTTCACTTTTTTGTTTCAATATTCTCTACGACTGTCTTGGTATCTGCATCTGCATTACTATAGAGAAGTTTCCTCAGTCGCAGAACCATTTCTTATGCTGAGTATGTTATACTAGCTGCCATTTTTTTTTTTAATTTACAAATGTTCAAAACAATCTTAGCTGCATCTAAAGTTAGAAGGCAGTTGTGCCCCCTAATGACGAGACATTGTAAACTCACTGTAAAGGAAAATATTTTGTGAAAGGTAAGAAGTATGCTGTTTATTAGTGTGGAGACACTGAGCACTCTAATACCACAGCTTTACACAAAGTACTTTGTCAACGCGGATGTATACTATTATCGTTACACGCCTCTCACTTTACTGCTCGAAGCGTGGCATTTTAAAAGAAGCGATAGCCTCTTGATCTCCTGGTTAAGAAGGACGTCTTAATTGCAGAAGGGACAGTATAGCCTTTGGCGTAACTAGAAGCCTTTCATTAACAGGAAGGATCAACGTTAAGGCTTCGATATTAGTTTTAGCTAGTAAATGCGAGTGCTTAAGATATTGCGTAAGGTCTTGGGGACATTTAATCTCGCGAACAACGATGAACTTAGTAAGCTACTTTTAACAACATATCAGCTTAACTCGGGACCATATAAATCGGTAACGTAACTGGAGATCTACGCTCGCTAACAGAGCTGCTTGACAGGGGAAAAGAAAGGGCTGTACCTACCATGTAACGCATTCTGCGGAAAATAAATGGGGCGCTTCGAAAGAATTTAGCCTTACGAGAATGTGCTCCCTGATCTTCTTCAAACGTACGTCTTGGGAATAATAATAATAATAATAATAATAATAATAATAATTCCAGAATGAGATTTTCACTCTGCAGCGGAGTGTGCGCTGATATGAAAAACTTCCTGGCAGATTAAAACTGTGTGCCCGACCGAGACTCGAACTCGGGACCTTTGCCTTTCGCGGGCAAGTGCTCTACAATCTGAGCTACCGAAGCACGACTCACGCCCGGTACTCACAGCTTTACTTCTGCCAGTAAAGCTGTGAGTACCGGGCGTGAGTCGTGCTTCGGTAGCTCAGATGGTAGAGCACTTGCCCGCGAAAGGCAAAGGTCCCGAGTTCGAGTCTCGGTCGGGCACACAGTTTTAATCTGTCAGGAAGTTTAATAATAATGTCTGAGAAAGAACAGAAATAATAATAGTAAGTCTTTTTGTACCTTCGACAATCTCAGCAGAGAAAGCTACTTCCTAAATCACACAACTGTAGCTCTAATACCAGCATACATTATACTGAACTAATAAAGTAGTCATGACTCCTCAAGTGTGATCTGATCATAGCACATTACCAGCCATGGGGCTGTTGGTGGTGGTGTGACCTTACCTTTCTCCGACATTTCAACAGCGCTGGCAATTATCACTGTCACGAATTCTTTGCTTGAGCTGAAAAAACAAATACACCAAATCCTACGAATGAGAAGGACCTTAGTATTTATTGACTGACAATTAACAGTGAGCCAAAGGCTGACGTAATATCAATGGGAAAGTTGCCTTTATATCGCAGTTACATCGCCGATGTCGGTGTCAATGGTATCATGTTACAAGCATTCGCTCTGAAGTTTAAGCATGAGTAAGCAAATCAGCAGGGGTCTATTGACCGTAACTTGCTTAAACAACCCAGGAAAATTTTTTACCAACATATCTGAGAGGTGATCTGAACATCGTTCCTTGAAAGCTAGGCCAAAGGTCTAGCTCGGACGAAGTGGATGACTGTATGAAACTTGGGATTCGAAGTTGTTATAAGGCGGATATTTCCATGGAACGCCTTACCGCTGAGACGCGGTGGACTTGTGAGACACTCATGCATTACATGTTACGCAACATTTGCGAGTCAGCATAACATTAGAGATATCCGATGCTTCAGCGTGACACTGGTAGGTTCAGACGAATGACTCACTGACGCTGCAGTACGAAATCGAGGTCAGAGGGATAAGTTGATAGGAGCTGCTGTGTCAAATGGCGATGAGTGAGCAGCGGCGATTATCAAAGTACTGGCCGAACCCAAATTGCCGGTTAAATCATTACGGAAAGAGTAAACTTATTTTAATAAGTAGTAATACAATACATAGGAGATCGGTGACCAGTCGAATGTAAAGAGTGTAGTAAAGAAATCTTACTGAACACAAATGTAGATATTATAATTGAATAGTTATAGTATTTTGTTTATTCACGGCATCTCAGCAGCCAAACAGTCAGAAGCATGCAACCGTTGTAACAATTCGACCTCAGCACAACTGTAACAATGGTTATATCCGTTTGATTAACAGATATTGTTCAACAATGATGTTCAGCATTCAGTGTAGTCTACTTGGCAGAAAAACCAATACCAAAAAAAATTAGGGCCGTGCCTAAGACTGAAACGTAGGCAGAGTGTCATTTAACTGTAAATTTGTCGGGTATCTGCGGCTCATACATTTGAGTGCGATGGAAGTTAATTCTCACGAAAATCTACGTCTGCTATCTGAATGCAATAGCTGGAGCCTTTTGCGGCGTTCGAATCCTTGACGTGTCGATTGTGACAATCCTGACCTTTGACATCCACACACATTGTATAGGAAGAGACATTTTATAACAGAGCTATAGTCGGTCCAGATTTTTAATAATGGTGTAAACTTTACTACACTTAAAACTATAATCTCCACAGGGTTCTTCTACCAACACTAAACATTACAATTTCTCCATAATTCATGCAATGCAAGGCAAAATTAATGGGTGAATATTTTTCTACCATATCAGTTTAGACAACCACTTAAATAATAGCAAAATGCCTCGCGGGATTAGCCGAGCGGTCTCGGGCGCTGCAGTCGTGGACCGTGCGGCTGGTCCCGGCGGAGGTTCGAGTCCTCCCTCCGGCATGGGTGTGTGTGTGTTTGTCCTTCGGATAATTTAGGTTAAGTAGTGTGTAAGCTTAGGGACTGATGACCTTAGCAGTTAAGTCCCATAAGATTTCACATACGCCGGGGTTCCCGGGTTCGATTCCCAGCGGGGTCAGGGATTTTCTCTGCCTGTGCTGACTAGGTGTTGTGTGTCGTCCTTAGGTTAGTTAGGCTTAAGTAGTTCTAAGTTCTAGGGGGACTGATGACCATAGCTGTTAAGTCTCATAGTGCTCAGAGCCATTTCACACACATTTGAACATTTAATAGCAAAACACAGTTGCCAGTTCCTTCACTTCGTACACTCCAGAATTTCACAATTACATTTCACCTTTTTCGTACTATATTTCTAGTGAGTCACGAGGTTTCCACTTCTGTCAAACTTCACACACAGAATCGGACCCAATATCAAATCCTAGCAGGCGCTTTTAGTGGAGTTTTCCGTTCCATAAAAATGGATCATTCTAGCTTTAAACGTTACGTTCTGTCACTTTTATGCATTGATCGCACTAATAACTTCTCAACAACTCTTAAGTCTACAGAATGAACTCTATGACCGATTAGATGCACCGAATATTCATTTAAGTATTCTTGTGCTATGGACAAGGTAACTACAAAAAAGACGAACACAATATCCTACGGCGCAGTGCATTCCCCTAGTCTTTGCAAGACTGCCGTTTCAGAGGTTTTTGCCCTCAAACTCTCAAGGTGTGATAAGGAAGCAACACCTTTTCGCTTCTTACTTGCGCACGTTCGCAGGGCGCGCAGTCATTTCCGTTCACACGCGGAAATTCTCGCCTACTGCCGTTCCGCGAAACTGAATCTGCAGGTAAATAAGTTCACTAATTAGCGGAAATGAAGCGGCGCTCGTTAAGGCGGCATTCGCGAGCGTCGGAACTACACACAGGCCGGGCGAGGCGGAGGCGAGACGAAGGCGAAACTGCGCAGGGGCCCTTCAGTGTTTTTGCGCAAACTGTCGCCCCCCCTTCAAAACAACTGCTCTCCCCGAATTCCTAGCAATTAACGCAAAATTCAGAGCGGTGCTGGTGTTTTCACTGTGCAGTTCTTGGGAGACTGTACCCTTACAAGAACGAACCCTCCCTCCCTCTTTGCCACCCCAACTCACTCCCTCTCCCACGATGCATACAGGTAAACGTGCCGCTTGTCGAGTGCGGACACAGTGCATCAAGGGGCACAAATTTTGCTTGTTAGCTGGTACCAACTACAGAGTTCATACTAAGGGGCTGGGATGGCATGGTACGATGTATTGTTTAGCTGGACCCTAACTGGATTATTATTCAAGGCGACCTAGTCTGAATATTGCTTAATCATGCCAATATACTTATTCGCAGAAGAAGTACGAAACAGGATGGCGCACGAAATGTGTTATTTTGTTTTTGAATATAAACTTTGTCAATACAATCTGAAAGGAACATGTACAATAACGAAGAGCCGTCCATGGAGATTTGTTCTAACTCAGCACATGCTCAATATGTCCACCATTTCGATCCTTAACTTCCTTCAAACTAGCACTGAAGTTAGTGATTATCCTACGGCACATGTCTTCCGTAATTTCACTGCAAGCTTGAAGAAAATGTCTTAAATCACGTGGGAGGTTTCGGGGAAAAGTTTTCTCCTTTAGGTACCCCAAAGAAAAAAAGTCACATGAATTGAGGTCTGGACTATTGGAGGGCCGATTTTGTCCGTCATTGAAGCGACCTGGAAACCTGAGTGAAATGATCCGCATGTCGAAATGCTCGTGTAAGAACTACAACAGTGTTTGCAGTATGTGGCCTTGCTCCATCTTGTATGAACCACTGCGTGTTGAAGGGCAATGCAGCTGTTCACAGTTTCTTCAAACAAAAAGGGTCCAATAGGTCCGTTACTGGAAATTGCTGCCCACGCTGTAATCCTCTGATCATAATGTTGTCGTTAATGAAGGAACTGTGGATTTTCAGTGGCCCAAAAGCGTACATTTTGTTTGTTAACCACACCGTCTAAATGAAAATGCGCCTCGTCTGAAAACCAAACGTTGTTGATAGTTTCTTCCCTATCCTCCGTCCACTGAGCAAACAGTAGTCTGCTGCTTGTGTTCTTCAGTGAGCTTCTGTGCACAGGTCATCTTGTATGGGTACATATGGAGGTCACTTAAGAATGCGTTGCACGGAGCGTCTGGATATTCCCAGTTGCACTGCTGCCTTTCTACACGATTTCCCGGGACTTACCTGAACACCAACTCGTACCGCTTCAATATTCTCCGGCGAACAAACAGGCTTAGGCCGAGGTCGCTGCGCTTCCAATACTGTTCCTTCCTGTACAAATTTATCGTACAACCTGTAGATGGTCTTCTTGCAAGGGACCCATCGTGTGTTAAAATGTTGTCGAAAACGCCTCTAAGTCACAGCAAGACTTTTCGTTTCTTGAAGTAACAACTGCCGATCGTTGCTGTGTCGTCAGTCTTCCATTGTCAGCCATTTGCTGCTTACTAGTCTCCTAGCAGCAGGATCGTGAATTACACGTAATTTCGTAACTCATTTGTTTTTCCAAGCACTGCTGGTACTGCTGTAGAGATACCAGCGGGATATCTAATGTGCGTCGTAAACTGTGAAAGAAACAATTGGTGACATTTCGTACGCCACCCAGTAAGAGAGAGAGGAAGAGAATTTCGTCTTTGGAAAATTCTCCTCGACAATAATGAATTTGTAGCGCAACCAACAGTGGATGTACCACTGAGAGGGAGTCAAGGTGTATTTATCACACCTCGATTAGGTATCGGCGGCGTACGCAGCCTTCAAAACGGCATCTGTAACGGAGGTGCGTTCCGAGCAGAGAGCTGTCATTGAGTCTCTTTTGGCGGAAAATCACAGCATTGCAGATATTCATAGGCGCCTACAGAATGTCTACGGAGACCTGACAGTGAACAAAAGCACGGTGAGTCGCTGGCCAACGTTCCTGTAATAATTGCAAACTAGACCTATCTCCCGCCTGCCGGTCGACCGCACACAGCTGTGACTCTTGGAACGTGTAGATACTGTCATTCGAGGTGATCAACTGGTAACAATTAACACCTTGTTGCACAAATGGACGTCTCTAGTGGTAGTGCAAGGGGGGGGGGGGGGGGACCAAACTGCGAGGTCCCTTGTTCCCTGTAGAACAATTACCGCCGGCCGGCGGTTCTAGGCGCTACAGTCTGGAACCGCGCGACCACTACGGTCGCGGTTCGTATCCTGCCTCGGGCATGGATGTGAGAGATGTCCTTAGGTTAGTTAGGTTGAAGTAGTATGTTCTAGGGGACTGATGACCTCAGATGTTAAGTCACATAGTGCTCAGAGTCATTTTTAGAACAATTACCCAAGGGAAAGAAGAAAACAAAGACGTACGGCACAGTAACAGGAGAAAGCAAGAACCAGAGGAACGACAAAAGGACAACAAACAATACAATGGACGAAACAGGACAAGGAAACCATAGAGACGCTAAAAACATTGAGAGGAGATTAAGAACAAGAAAGCAGATTACCATGGATGGCCGACCATGAGAACAAAAAAGGAGAAGTCAGCCACCCTACAACACATTAAAACCTCCACCATAAAGGCCCTAGCGTGAAGGACACAGAGGGATAAAGGGCATGGGCTAAAACTCAGATCAAATTGAAACGTCCCCTTTGGAAAATTATAAATTACTGTGCTGGTAAACCTCTTATGTTATTTGATTTTCAAACAGCTGAGCAAAACTGAACGAACTCAGACATTTCTCTCTTATTCTTATCAACACTAAACCGACACACGATATTTTTAGCGCAACGCAATCTGACTTTCAATAATCCCTACAAATGAATGGCCGTGACTAACAATAACCTATACCCTTCATGAATCACTTGCCTCACAAAAATCTTCGTTACTTGAACTACTGGAATACAGCGAGCGCCACTACTGCCAGCTAAATAAAGGATTGTAACTACGGAAGGCACTAACTACTGATAGGCATACTCAGCAAATGAAAGATTTTGATAGAGAACAAACAATGCATTTACCTTAATAATGTTCAGAAGTCAGTTCATGACATCCTGTCTTACATATTTCCTTTTTCTGGCGGACAGATGTCCAGATCGTCCGCTCTCAAAACTCTGCCATCTGTCTCCCCACATCCGCCACTGCTGGCGGCTTACCTCCAACTGTGTAACGTTATGGGCTGTTCACATCGAACTGCCCAACACTACAATAGCGAATATTCCAACAATGCCAACCAGCCACAGATTGCACACACCACAGTCAGTGTGTTTCATACAGAGCGGCTTCATGGTGTTACCAATATAAAAACTTAAACAGCCTACTTACAAAAGGATAAAACCCATCCTCACGAATAAAACGTAAAACTAAAGCTGGTGTTGAGGCGTTGTCGCCCAGCACCGAAGGTAGGGTGCTGGGAAAGTTAAAAGACCGCCGCAGAGCGAGTCAAAGTGGGCAGTCCAGAAAGAGGTGGATGACTGTCACCTGGGAGCCCCAGCAGACTGAGGTGGGTCCTCGCGACGGAGGAGGTAACCATGTGTGAGCCACTTATGGCCAATGTGCGGAGTCGACAAACGACAACTGATTGCCAGCGAGAAGCCCTCTGGGAAGGTGGGGCTGGGTTCCTAATAGAAAACGATGAAGAGCAACGAAGGACCATCTGTACGGAAATTGTAGCGGATTTGGATTCCGATTGTGACAATTTTTGTCGAACATCGTTACAGACGATGACACGTGGGTTATCAGTTCGAACCGGAAACAAAACAGTTATACATTAAGTAGCACCGCACCGCCTTCCCTCCGAAGGAAAGTTAAAAGCCGTACCTTCAGTCGGTGAAGTCATGACGACGTTCTTCTGGGATTCTGTTTTATGTTCTCCCTTATTTTGCACCTTGTAATTATAATAATAGTTGTAATAAATCGTACCTGAAACGACGTAATTTTATCAACCTTATTTGCAGAAAGTCTTTCGAAATTGTTTGGAGGAAGTCTTCGGAAATGAGTGTTACTCAATGGACATTAGTTAGAGTAATAGGTAAGGCAGCAGGTGGGCACCCCCGGACTTCTGCATGCGACACCTGTCGCCCTATCCACAGCTGTCCAACCCCTGCTCCAGTGTAGTCAACGCGTTTAAGAGCACCCACATCCAGAGTGCTACCCCTACAATGGAGAAAGGATGGGTGGCGGAGGAGGAGGAGGAGGAGGAGGAGGCAAATTAGAAAAGGAGGCAAGCCCATCTAAAAGCAATTAAAACAATGTAGAAGAGGATGGAAGGGTGAGCAGGTCAAAGGGGTAGGGCCGGGACTCCCCCAGACCTAGCAAGCAGCGGGAGAGACTAACCCCAACCAGCCCGCCCCGCCTCGAACGCAGCTTTAAACCTTTTATGTGGGATTAAAAACCACTTTCACAGAGGAAACGGGGAAACCATTTCAAACGTCCATGAATCGTCTGACAATATGATACTCAATGTCTGCCCCTTTTTCTCCTGACAAGGCACCCAGTGACATCATCCTCTTGCCTCGGATGAATAAACAATTGGCGTCAGACACTTGTAGAGTCATGACGATGTGTTTTTCGAGGTGGCATTTTCCTGACCAGCCATTATGTAGGATCCTACAACCGAGGTCTACACGAAGCATTCCACATCTTTGGGGAAAAAAAATGGGTCACACTGAATGGTGACTACACACGGTGTCCCAGGAGGAATGCTCATTGAATTCAGGGACAGGGCAGGAACGCCCCTTTGAAGCAGGAAACTTCACACGGACATATGCGTTGTTCCAAATGCTTTTCGACATAGATCACTTTGGAAGTACATGATCAGTAACATTGACAAGTACTGTCTTTTTGAAAGACCGAATGATGGGACAGAATTACTTGCATTTTTTTCGGAAAATTCGTTGGTTGTGGATGTTCCTTGGACTGCAACGTACTCGTGCTTACAGCATGGCTAAGTTCCTCCACATTTACCGGACACTGCAGGGAATATTTGAAAGGGATTTACCGAGATAGCTGTATTGGTGGTGGTAGGGGTATTAACTGGCCACAATGATCTCCAGAGCTTACACATTATTGTTTATAGAACTGGACGAAGTGTGAGGTGTACAAGTGAAAGTTAAGTACGCGTCATTGACGCTGTTGGCCTCAGAGAGCGTGCAGAGGCACTCAGAAACGCAACAGAAGATGTTCTCCCAAGAGTGCACATATACATAAAAGTTGACGATGGGTATTTGAACATTTATTGTTGACTGTACGATATCTGTAATGTGACGTGTACGAATGGATACTTCGTGTAACGTGTGTTTTATTGTTCACTGTTCATGTGTAAACCTGACAATGTATTGAATAATATACAAAATAAATGATGTACATTGAACGCGATCTGCCTCAAACCATTCGGAATGGGGCATGTCCACATGAAGGTTTTTTTTGTTTCAAATGATCGTTCCTATAATATCTCTCAATACTATTGCTTCTGTGATACCATGTATCTAGAGGAGTAACACCGTAACTCTGTCTCATCCACGTCGCTTGATCTTTTCGAGGTGACAAAAACATTGTGTCTGTACCTCCTTTTTTGTACCAAAGAGAAACAAAGATCAGAATTAGTTACACGTAACGTACAGGCCACAATCTTGTTGAAGTTGAAATGTTGAAAGACGTGGCCGTAGCACAGCTGTCAGGTTTATAGTTTAAGCACCCACCAGTATATACTTTCGAATTGTTGCTGACCCTTACGGCATTTGCTTTAAGCGTTTTACTGAAACAATGGAACAACTAAATCTGGATAGCTGTATTTTCTTTCATCTGTCGGCCTGCGTAGCTAACTGGTCACGCTGACGGCTGTGAGGAACCCAGATTCAGTTTGCGATACTGCCAAGTGGATTTCTCCTTGATGGGAGCACTCAGCCACGTGATGCCAATTGAACTGCTTGATGAGTAGCAGCGACTCCAAGGCCTGGGAAACTAACAACGGTCACGACAGCGTTGTGCTGACCCCACGCCCCTCCGTATGACGTCACAGGCAGAATATGACACGGCGGCCTATCATATCCGCAGCAAGACTCCAGAAGAGGACGGACGAGAGCCATGTAGTCACTTTTAGGTAGTGTCACCGATGGACCTGTATTATCTTGCAAGAGTTCTACCGATAAAGCGCAAACTTTAGTTTTAGTAGTGATTGTTCGAATTTAGGTTGTTTGTAATTTTAATCCACAAGTCCTGACAAAACTCTACCATCTGGTGAGCAAGACTTCAAGAAGAATATAATAATTCCAATCCCAAAGAAAGCAGGTGTCGACAGATGTGAAAATTACTGAACAATCAGTTTAATAAGCCACAGCTGCAGCTGCAAAATACTAACACGAATTCTTTACAGACGAATGGAAAAACTAGTAGAAGCCGACCTAGGAGATCAGTTTGGATTCTGTAGAAATATTGGAACACTTGAGGCAATACTGACCTTAGGACTTATCTTAGAAGAAAGATTAAGGAAAGGCAAACCTACATTTCTAGGATTTGTAGACTTAGAGAAAGCTTTTGACAATGTTGACTGGAGTACTCTTTCAAATTCTAAAGGTGGCAGGGGTAAAATACAGGGAGCGAAAGGCTATTTACAATTTGTACAGAAACCAGATGGCAGTAATAAGAGTGGAGGGGCATGAAAGGGAAGCAGTGGTTGGGAAGTGAGTGAGACAGTGTTGTAGCCTCTCCTCGATGTTATTCAATCTGTATATTGAGCAAGCAGTAAAGGAAACAAAAGAAAAGTTCGGAGTAGGTATTAAAATCCATGGAGAAGAAACAAAAACTTTGAGGTTCGCTAGTGACTAATTCTCTCAGGGACAGCAAAGGACTTGGAAAAGCAGTTGAAAAAATGGACAGTCTTGAAAGTAGGATATAAGATGAACAACAACCAAAGCAAAACGAGAATAATGGAATGTAGTCGAATTAAGTCGGGTGATGCTGAGGGAATTAGATTAAGAAATGAGACGCTTGAAGTAGTAAATAACTTTTGCTATTTGGGGAGCAAAATAACTGATTATGGTCGAAGTAGAGAGGATATAAAATATAGACTGGCAATGGCAAGGGAAGCGTTCCTGAAGAAGAGAAACTTGTTAATACCGAGTATACATTTAAGTGTCAGGAAGTCGTTTCTGAAAGTATTTGTATGGAGTGTATCTTTGTATGGAAGTGAAACATGGACTATAAATAGTTTGGACAAGAGGAGAATAAGAGCTTTCGAAATGTGGTGCTACAGAAGATTGCTGAAAATTAGGAGGTATTAAATACAGTTGGGGAGGAGTTTGTGGCAGAACTTGACAAGAAGGGATTCATTGGTAGGACACGTTCTGAGGCATCAAAGGATCACAAATTTAGCATTGGAGGGCAGTATTTAATTGAATCTACGACCTTTCATATATATTTATCGTTTAACCGAAATTTAACTTACTTTTAGTACTTGTGTACAGTTTATTGTTTAGATTCAATTTACACTTTTCGCACCATGGAGATATCTTTTCTACTTCATTCGACTTTACTGGATGGTGAAAGGCAGCATCGTCTATAAACAATAGTAGAGGGCTGCGCAGATTGTCTCCTAAACCATTTATATAGATTAAAAACAACACAGTACCTGTAACCCTCCCTTGTGTAAGTCCAGCGACCACTTCAGTTTCGCTACATAGTTTTGTCAATTACTATGAACCATGGTCATTCCGAGAGAAAATCACGCATCCAGTCGCACAACAGACGATACTGAACAGGCACGCAGTTTAATTGGAAAATGAAATATTCTAGCATGAGTACTCTTTCAATTGCGAATTTCAAACATTATGTTGCCTTTGAATTGATAGTTCGTTTCATAGCACAGAACCGAGGACTATTACTGCGCCATGCTCAGCACATATGAGATAAATTCATAATAAGAATAAGCTCAGTTTTAGGAGAACGAGCGGTCTCGTTGCTGATACCGAAGATCTAGCCCAGTCACTGAGTCACGAGCTAATTCAAAGAGGGTCAATTGGGGCGTGGAGCGACCCACTTTCCGCTGTGCGGTTGTGCTCACGTGCAGCTGCCATCAGAGAACTTAACTGGATGCAGCTGCATCGAGGTTATACCTCTTATCTATGCAGCGCCAAAGGCGTTGTTACAATCTTCAGTAGAGGGAATGTGCTCCCTTTCCTAAAGAAATATTGTTTGTGCCTCCAAATACTACTAGAGTGGGGAGCAGCTAATAGGGCGATGCTTTTACGAGTTCTGCTGCGACGGCGGAGAGGGTGGAGGCGGGGAAGGGGCGGCTAATACTTTGTAGTGGGACCACACTGCTTTCGCTCTACAGCTGCTCTTCACTTTTTAACTGTTCTCAATTCAAATGGCAAAGCGGGGCGTACGCAGCATGTGAGGACGGGAAGTGCTCCCAAGCCTCTGTCGTAAACGCAGTACACACACACGGTCACCAAAAACTTCCAGGAATGTGATCGCACCCTGAGGAAGGCCATTTGCAACAGTGGCCGAAGCCTCAGAGTTTTGTGTACTGACAATGCGGCCACACCTCGCAGAATTTTACTGACAGTGAAGGAGGCCGCGGAAGCCTACACTTTCCTTCACATATCTAAGTTGGCAACGAGCTCATTTTTTCCGTACAATATCTTGTGTGTTTACTTTAGGTAACGCCTAATGAAAGTAACAACAAAATGACCGTACCTAAAACGAAATTTAAGCGCACGTCATGGGCAACCAGCAGAACTATGCTAAATGCAGTGCGTCATATATTATTAATGTGCATTACGACGCCACCCACCTTACGTAAATTGAAGTACAAGAGAGGAGGAAGGAAAGGAAACGGAAGGGCTTATGCATCAGGACTTTGTGCAGCATCAGCGGCGACGAGTAAAAACGTGTGCTGGACCGGGTTTAGAACGCTCCAGGTTACTAGGCAGCTGCGTTAACCACTGCGCCACCTGGACACTGTTTATCTCAACTGTGCAGAAGATCTCAGTACACCTCTCACCGATCAACATTCCTATCAAGCACCACCTATCGCAGTCCCTGTTCGTGTTCTCTATGCTCGCTACTGGCGATTCCTGCAGCATTTCGGCCGTGTTTGTGTTTCCGCACTGAATGGGGTGGATCCATTGCTCATCGAGGCCAATCAGTTATTTGAATGCGTGGCGTCTATTCAGACACGTTCGAAAGAACAGTCAGCACTTACATGAGTAAGTACCCAACTGTTTTTACTCTTGCCGTTCTAGTATTTGATTTAATGGCTGGCAGTTAGTAGGCAATACATGTTTATTACGTGTCAGCTTTCTGTATTAATTCAGTTCCAGAGTGCTGACAGGACTACTTTCACCCCCGATAACACTTTATGTACGTGGAAAAAGCCAAGTTCTGTAGTCGTTTGATTACCATGTTCACGCTAGCATTCCCATAGGTTTCTTGGTTCGTTCAAGATACCCTACAAGAAAATTCGATGGCCTAATGAACAAAATACTACAGTAAACGATATCACACCAGCTTACTACAGTAAAAGATATCACACCAGGTTTGTAATTGGACTGACGATTTCCTACCACATAGAACACAACGTGTCACGCTTAATGGAGAGCCACCTTCAGATCTATGAATGATGTCTAGTGTTCTATGAGGTTGCTAGCAGATGGTGTATCCAGCAAAAAAACAACGCTAAAAACTGTAGCAAAATTCTGGAAGATCTGCCGAGGCTCGACACTTAGTGGAAAGATAGTGCCGAATTGTGCAGAGTTGCACGATTGACGAAAGCTTGAAACAGTTACTTCCATTTGCTATGTACGAAGTAGTCTGAAGTGGGTCGACCACTTAATACTGACTGCTGGATACACAGGTAAGGATCACTGCAAGAATCCTCAGCACGGCTTGTCCACCCAAGAGGAAGGTTGCACAGGTAACCCTCATTCGACAAAATCTTTAATAATGCTTGTCAGTCTGGGAACCGTACATGATAGACCGATAGAGAAACAGAGGAGACCTGACGACTAGCATCGCATTCCGTCACAGGTTCATTTAGTTAGCCGGAAACCACAACCCAGATGCTCAGCCAAATCCTGCGGAAAAGGCGGTAACAGACACGTGATGGTTCACTGCGTGCTTAACTATTAAAATTTAAAGAGTACCTTCTTCGAAGACAATGTATTGGGTATTCTTACGTATCTCTAATAAAAAATACACTGAAAGGAAGATTAGACATTCGAGCTGACAGAAGGGTTACGTACGATCAGTTCTCCCGAGTACCATTCGCGACTGGAACTCTGGTGGTAGTGCTCCATTAAATATCCTCCGCCACAAACCATACGGTGTTTGCGGAGTGTAGATGGCACTAAAAACCTATTACAATAATACTTTACTTACAGGGCTTGTATGGATCTCTTCCTGATCTGTAGGCTTGTATCAACAGAAGGGATTGCCATCGCATAGACGTATGTCGCCGAGTCTTCCATAAGAAAACCTTGCTCTCAAATGTCGAAGTAGTCGCCTAGCAACAGTGTACATTTAAAAATACCTCATTTTAATACATAAATATTTTTATCGTAACCTTTTTCTTTGTGTGTTGCAACCCTCGTCTACCACCTCACTTTGTTAGTTAACGAACTTACTACCCCCCCCCCCCTCCCCTTTCCCCCGGGCAGGAAGGCAAGGCCTTACACGGTCAAGATAGATTGGGAACCAATTTTCCCACTGATAGTGCAAATACAATCTCTCTACTGCCCGCCCACACGATTTTCAATTAGACACACTTTTAAGCAAGAAGATCTCTAAGTTAAACATTGCCCTCGTGTTGTTGAAGATAAAGTGCTAAGTAATCTGTGGAAGATACGATGAAGGGTAATGCTGAGAGTCGTCTGAATATCTGACCTGAATGTTTACTTCCTGAGTGGCTTCGCGCTACTCTAAGCATCTCACAAACAGGAGCTCACGTGTAGCCAGAGTAAAAACTGCAAAGTGGCTACCAGCGTGCAAGGTGACCTACGAGGCGTTGCTTACCGGCGTAACGTGAGAGCAAGCGACAGCAGCACCTACCAGCACCGACAAGAAAGCATCCTAACACCAGTAGCACAGGAACAACAATCTGAGTAATACTAAGTGCAAGAGAGAGGACTCCTCCGCGAACTGAATAAGCAGTATTGTAAGCCGAAGATAGATCCCGAGTGAGACCGCAACTAGACTTTGCTTTCTTCTTGCACATTTCGCAGTAATCTAACTGTCCACTCCACTCACCGAGAGGTTAATTTTAGTCACAAAGTGAATCAGGGACGATAGTATTGTCTCTCTTTTACCGTTCCTTCCAATTAAGCAGAAGAGCGGAAATGACCGACAGCAATCGAAGGCACTGTCTTCGAGTCTAGGCTGCGTGTTGGATTAGTCAGGACTCCTGTTTGGTAAGTGCCACCAGTTCATTCTCATTTCAATCTATTTTCCTTTGTTTCTATGTATCACCTTATGTGTTCATAGTAATGATTCCGTCATATTTTCCGTCATATCCTATACCTTAAAGCCGCTAATCCCTAACGTTCACCCAACGCCGTTGCGTCTTCCGACCAACCTAGCTTCTACGACCTCCTCCGTTCATCCGCACTTGGTGATGCTTTTATTTAGACTCATGCTTCTGTCACGGCACTTCCACAACAATTTTCATCATGATTACTACACTGATATGACCGAAGTCATGGGGTGGCGATATGCACGCACACAGATGTGGGTATTATCGAGTATACAAGGTACAGAAAGGCAGTGCATTGGCGGAGCTGTCATTTGTACTCGGGCTATACACGTGAAAAGGTTTCAGACTTGATTATGGCCACACGACGGGAATCAACATACTCTGAATGCGGAATGGTAGCTGGATTTAGACGTATGGATCATTCCATTTCGAAAAATGTTAGGGAATACAGAAATTCGAGATCCACAATGTCAGGCGAGTGCCGAGAATACCAAATTTCAGGTATTACTTCTCACCACGGACAACTCAGTGGCATCGACGACCTTCGTTTAACGACCGAGAGCAGCGTCGTTTGCTTAGATTCGTCAGTGCTAGCAGACAAGCAATACTACTTGAAACCGCAGAACGCAATGTGGGATGTACGACGAACGTTTCCGTTAGGACAGAGCGACAAAATTTGATGTTAATGGGCTCTGGCAGCAGACGACCGACGCGAGTGTCTTTGCTAACAGCATGACGCCACGTCGCCTGCAGCGCCTCTCTTGGGCTTGTGATCTTATTGGTTGGACCCTAGACGACTACAAATCCGTGGTCTGGCCAGACGAGCGCTAATCCCTGGTAAGAGCTGATCCTAAGGTTCCAGTGTGACGAAATCCCACGACGGCATGAACCCACGTTTTCACCATGGCACTGTGCAACCTGGTGGTGGCTCCATAACGGTGTGAGTCGTGTTTGCATGGAATATAAACCGAACCGATCATTGACTAGGAATGTTTTTGCTCCGGTACTTTGATACCTTTAACAGCTATTCATGGACTTAATGTTCGCAAACAGCGCGGATTTTTTATGTATAACAATGCGCCATGTCAGTGAGCCTCAATTATGTGTTTTTTTATAATTGAACATTCTGGACAGTACGAGCTAATGATTTGGCCAACAGTCGAATATTTATGGGCCATAATCGCAACGTCAGTTCGTGCACAAAATCCTGCACACCGGCAACACTTTCGCCATTACGGAAGACTACAGAGGCAGCATGGCTCAATATTATAAGAATGTGCGGTGTCCGCTAAGCTGCAAGTGACGCTTATTCTGGAACCATTCACTGGCATACTGAAGGACGAGCAAAACCAGGTTGTTTTCATGGGCAACTGACAGCTGCCTCCACGACAAGCGGCGCTTCATTCACTACTGTCAATGGCAATGAGGTTCTCTGATTATCTGAATGCCTGTTGTCCGTTCTTTCAGACATGTTCGAAAGGACAGACAGTACGCATTCAGATAAACTGATACGTCTAGCTGGGCAGTGAATGCACCTTCAGTGGGGATGCACAAATACGTCCGACCTTCTGTGGCAGCAGAAGAGCGAATAAGGAGGAAATGTACAGGGGCTGAGGACAGATGGCGCTCGATGGGAGTGTGGCTTGGCCGTGAGGGGAGCCGAATAGTCTGTCCAGTTGCGATGCCACTGTTTCCAGATGGCGCAATGGTTACTGTACCCGCTTAGTACGCAGGAGGTCCCAGGTTCGACTGCCGGTCTGGTACACATTTTCATTTGTCGCCGCCGATTCCGCATAATATCCCAATGCAGCTGACAGCAGTCATTCCTTCCCTTTTCTTTCCTTTCTTCGCCTCTCCACCTTCAATTTACATATAATGGCTCAATATTTCTGCAGGAGACTTCCAGCGACTTGTCCACAACGCGGCGAGTTGCTGCACAACATCGGGCAAAAGATACATATTATGTACATGTACGTATGGTGTATATGTACAGACACACAAAGGATTAAAATTTCAGAGAAACTGGATTATCTATTTGAGAGAAAGAGCTTCATAAATTGAGCAAGTCAATAACGCGTGTTCCACCTCTGGTCCTTTCGCAAACAATTATTCGATTTGGTATTGATACGGATGTTGGATGTCCTCCTGTCTGATATTGTGCCAAATTAGATGGTCAAAATCCAGAGCTGGTTAGAGGACCCATAATACCCAATTAGAGAGAGATCTAGAGACCTTGCTGACCGTGGTATGGTTTGGTGAACACGAAGACGGTGGTTGCTATCTTGCTGAAATGTAAGCACAGGATTGCTTGTCATGAGGTGCAACAAAACGGGACATGGAAAATCGTCGACTTACTGCTATGCTGTAAGGGTGTTGCGGATGACGGTCAAGGAGCTCCGGCTCTGAGAAGCAATGGTACCCTAGACCATCAATCCTGGTTGTCGGGTCGTATGCTGGGCGATAGTAAGGTTGGTATGTCACCGCTGTCGAGGGCATCTCCAGGTATGTCTTCACTGGTGATCGGGGCACAGTTCGAGGAGGAGGAGATTAGTGTTTAATGTCCTATCGACACCAAGGTCATCAGAGACGGAGCACTAGCTCGGACTAAGTAAGCATGAGAAGAAAATCGGCCGTGCCCAATCTTGAAAGGAACCATCCCGACATTTGCCCGAAGCGATCTAGGGAAATCGCAGGAAATTTAAATCAGGATGGCTGCGTATTTGAACTGGACTCCCGAACACGAGTCCAGTGCGCTAACCACTGCCCCACCTCGCTCTGTGGCTCAATTCAAAGCGCTTTGAACTGAGCCCAGTGACTAGCGAAACCGTCTATGGATGGCCGAGGACCGATGTGGAATGCCAACTTGACCGTCGCCCGGCACTCAATCCGACAACCGGGAGTGATGGTCTAGGGTGCCATTTCTTTTCATAGGACTTCTTTGGTTGTCATCCTTAGCACCCTTACAGCAAGCTGTATGACGACGATTTTCTGCGCCTCATTTTGTTGCATCTCACGGCAAACCAACTTCGGATTACGTTTCAGGAAGATAGTTACCAGTCGCACTTGGCCAGAGTTTCTACTGATTGTCTTGATGCTTGCCAAAACCCATCTCGGCCAGCAAGGTCGCCAGACCACTCCCCATCGGAGCATTGTGAGCAGGATCCTCCATCCAGCTCTGGATTTGGACCATTTAACGCACCAATTGGACAGAATTTGGCACATATCCCGCAGGACATCCAACAACTGTATCAATCACTGTCGAGTCGCATAACTGCTCGCATAAGAGTCAGAGATGGACTTGCTCAGTTTTTGATGCTCTCTCTCTCGAATAAATAATACAATTTTTTCTGGAACTGTAATCATTTGTTGGTACACATACATCACATCTACCGATTGCCGCCCCATTCTGGTAATTGTTTCGTGTTGCAACTTTTCTACTTTAGAGTACTCTATTAAGAAGGTAGGAACAGGACTGCTTAGCTGATACTGTCAACATTTCTATACTGTTTGTATTTGTTTTGCGGAGCAGTTTGGACACATTCTAATCGTTGGACTGAACACTATGATGAACCAAATGCCTCACTCAGATTTGACGAGGGAACAAGGCAACGGAAGAAATTCAGAGATTAACATCTCTTCGACGCGAGAGAGCGTGTGTGTGTGTGGGGGGGGGGGGGGGGGGCGAGGGTTTGGAAGGAAGGAAATCGGCATAGTCGAACGACCCAACAGTCATATTAAGTGATCTAGGCTAACTTTGGGAAACTTAAAACCGCATGGCTGATGGAGATCTGAATCGTGTTTCTTCTGAATTTGAGTGTAGTATGCTAACCATTACGTCATGTTACAGTAAATATCAGGTCTATGACAAAATCTTAACTGGTTGATTTCATTCCCAACGTCGCCATTTTCTAGCTCTTTAAACAAAGTGTCTGGAAAGAGGCGGTGAGGTCTAGTACGTATTCGGAGTTTACATGTTGCGAAACTACGCCAGTTGAGGCGTCAGTGTGTGACCGAGTGTCGAAAGCCGGCAGCGGCGGTCACGGACGGTGAGTGAGGAGCACGCTGCCGGAAGGGAAGACGCACAGCGGCCGATTGACCCCAATCACTCAGCGGGCGGCCGGCGCGCCCCCGTGTTGCCGCAGTAAACAGCCACCGAGGCGGCGGCAGCGGCGCAGTGGATCCCCGTCCACACCCTAGGCTCAGCGCTCCTGATGCCGTGTAGCCAGTGGGACCGCGGCGCAGGCCGAACTCTGCTCTCGTCCCCACCAGCTGGAGGGCATGCTCAAGGGGTGGCACCCATCAAGTGCGTGGACAGATCCTGGGGTTAACGGATCTAGCATGGAGAACGAAATGGTTTTGCATTTCGCTTCTTCACTTTCTGCGCTTACTTGCACACATTGTGAACCATTGTTCCTAAACTTCGGCTTAACAGGGATTCCTCTCAGCTTCTATGCGCTTTGCGAAAGTGAAGTACTCTCCAAGGGAGGAAACGAAACGGAATATTACGGATTGAAGTTATTTCATTGTTTACAGAATCAAGTCAAATGTAGACAAAGAACTTTTGAGTACGAGCCCATTTATTAGCATGACGTTGCATTCCATATGGCCCGAATGCGTGCACTCATTCGGTTGGGAAGGGCGTCGTTAAGCCATTCTTTCCTCTCTCAAGGCAACCTGATCCACAACTGTTGTAACTGGTCCTTGATACCCTGGGTACTGTCACTGGGATGGAGTTTAGGTCCGAGCTGGTCCACACACATTTTCTATTGTGGACACGTCTGACGATCATTCTGGCCCGCGAATACCTCAACATCACGTATGCAGTTCGTAGAGAGGCGTGAGACGCGTGGACGAACATTGTGCAAAAATGGTTCAAATGGCTCTGAGCACTATGGGACTTAACATCTGTGGTCATCAGTCCCCTAGAACTTAGAACTAATTAAACCTAACTAACAAAAGGACATCACACACATCCATGCCCGAGGCAGGATTCGAACCTGCGACCGGAGCAGTCCCGCGGTTCCGAACTGAAGCGCCTAGAACCGCTAGACCACCGCGGCCGGCGGACGAACATTGTTCTATTGAAAAATAGCAGCACACTACTATTGCCTGAGAGGTAACAGAACGCAGGGTGCCCATGACGTATGGTGTACTGTTGTGCCATCACTTCCTGACGTGACCTGAACATCCGGTATCTTCCCGTACCATGAACACCTGGACTAACATCACTGCGCCTCTCTAAAATATTGGAAAATCCCCGACCCACATCGTCACCATACTCAGCAATGACGGTTATCCCGTGTAGTGCAGAACCACATTCATCGCTAAACACAGTTCGACGTTATTCATCAACAGTCTCGTAATGGGACCACTCCAATCGCAAGCCGTTTGTTTTGTGTTGATGGCAACCTACACATAGGATACTAATTCCCCAGTCCGACTGAAGAGCGTAGCATTCCAAAGGATTGGAAAAGGGCACAGGTCTCGTTTTCAAGAAGGGACGTCGAACAGATGTGCAGAACTATAGACCTATATCTCTAACGTCTATCAGATGTAGAATTTTGAAACACGTGTTATGTTAGAGTATAATGACTTTTCTGGAGACTAGAAATCTACTCTGTAGGAATCAGCATGGGTTTTCAAAAAGACGATCGTGTGAAACCCAGCTCGCGCTATTCGTCCACGAGACTCAGAGGGCCATAGACACGGGTTCACAGGTAGATGCCGTGTTTCTCGACTTCCGCAAGGCGTTCGATATAGTTCCCCACAGTCGTTTAATGGACAAAGAGCATATGGACTATCAGACCATTTGTGTAATTGGATTGAAGAGTTCCTAGACAACAGAACGCAGCATGTCATTCTCAATGGAGAGAAGTCTTCCGAAGTAAGAGTGATTTCAGGTGTGCCACGGGGGAGTGTCATAGTACCGTTGCTATTCACAATATACATAAATGACCTTGTGGATGACATAGGAAGTTCACTGAGGCTTTTTGCGGATGATACTGTGGTATATCGAGAGGTTGTGACAATGGAAAATTGTACTGAAATGCAGGAGGATCTGCAGCGAATTGACGCATGGTGCAGGGAATGGCAATTGAATCTCAATGTAGACAAGTGTAATGTGCTGCGAATACATAGAAAGAAAGATCCCTGATCATTTAGCTACAAAATAGTAGGTCAGCAACTGGAAGCAGTTAATTCCATAAATTATCTGGGCGTACGCATTAGGAGTGATTTAAAATGGAAGGAGCATATAAAGTTGATCGTCGGTAAAGCAGATCCCAGACAGGTTCATTGGAAGAATCCTAAGGAAATGCAACCCGAAAACAAAGGAAGTAGGTTACAGTACGCTTGTTCGCCCACTGCTTAAATACTGCTCGGCAGTGTGGGATCCGTACCAGGTAGGGTTGATGAGAGAGAGAGAGAGAGAGAGAGAGAGAGAGAGAGAGAGAGAGAGAGAGAGATATATATATATATATATATCCAACAGAGAGCAACGTGCTTCGTTACAGGATCATATAGTAATCGCGAAAGCGTTACGGAGATGATAAACTACAGTGGAAGACTCTGCAGGAGAGACGCTCAGTAGCTCGGTACGAGCTTTTGTTGAAGTTTCGAGAACATACCTTCACCGAAGAGTCAAGCAGAATATTGCTCCCTCCTACGTACATCTCGCGAAGAGACCATGAGGATAAAATCAGAGGTATTAGAGCCCACACAGAGGCACACCGACAATCCTCCTTTCGAAGAACAATGCGAGACTGGAATAGAAGGCAGAACCGATAGAGGTACTGAAAGTACCCTCCACCACACTCCGTCAGGTGGCTTGCGGAGTATGGATGTAGATGTAGATGCTAGTTTCCTATCAATGGTGCTATATGACATTGTTGCAGGGTGTCCCTTACTATTTCTCAGATGGCAGGCACAGATGGAACTATTTACGAGTGCTTGGTGCACAGTAGTTTCCAGTCATCCCTCGCTGATACGTGACAGTCAGTTTTAAGTGGTGGTGTGATATCTGTTGGAATACCTGCAATGTATGCAACTTTCAGACTAAAAATGTGGGAAAAACATTTAACCATTCCTCTATTGTTGAAGAATGGACGGACTGTGAAGGACATCTTGCTTTCTCCAACCTCTTAGCACTCAGCATTTGGATCGAATAACGTTCACGGCAAGATGTAGAGCGAAGTAATTACTCTTCAGTTTGGCAGAGAAAGTCACGTTTAGAAACGAAAGGCGACGATTTTGAAACGGAGACGTAGACTCCAGTATTAAATTGTGGAGATGCGTCTTTACTAACGGGAAATCATCATTAGAAAGGCAATAAAGGATAAACAAATGCAGAATAATGTCGCTAGTACTACAATCTAAAAAATGGAGTGTTAAGAACTCAAGGCGAGGTAACTGATTGTGATCCACGTCGCTAGAAGGGAAAAAATTGAACAATGGTCTCGGGTACTGTGTTATTTAACAATCACTGTGGCGATCACCTGAAGCTCACTTGGGAAGCATAGATAACTTTTAAGTGACTGTAGTGAGACTTGGAGCTGTTCTTTCTGAATATGGCTCCGGAGTGGATCTGAACGTGCCGCATCGCTTGATTTAGATGTATTTTCCATATTAAACTTCACCACCACTGGGTTAGTGCGGTGATATTGTCACTGCTGTACTTACGTCGAGCTTTTGTGTTTAAGTTAACTTTTGTGCGTGTTGTTTGTTCCAGTTACTTCTGTTACTTTCTCTTGAAAAACATGCACAAATTTAGAAGTCTGTAGAATCACGTGGTTGAGGCGTCAGCGTGGGAAGTATTTGCTTGCTTGCTATACATTCGCTCTCAGCACTCGTGCTACCAAGGATGGACATTCAACCTTCTCACAACCACTACGGTATTCAACCCGTACAGCAGCACTGGCGACCTTGCGGCGATGCGGTACAACCTGATTACGCAATTCCGGACACGCAAGCTCTGTTACCGGTTTGTTTGTTTGTTTCCAGAGTACAAGTTACTGACATTACAAGCACATTCTGTGCCCCTGTATTCATAGCGTCGCTGAAAACTCACCAGCAGCGACAAGGCTGTCGCTTGGACCCAAGCCTTGTCTCCTGATGTCAACGTTCGGTCGTTGCGTCCCACCTGTCAAGGTCTTTTCCTTTTTTTATAGCGTGCTTCCACTTGATCATCATGAACTGGTACATTTAGGAGACGGTAAGAGCGTTGTAACTAATTGCATTAAAGAGAAATCAACAGGAAATTGTTAGTGGTATTTTTCAAATAATTATTAAGTTGTTCTCCGGAAACACTCTTCCTTAATTTGAAGAGAATACACCATATCTAGTTCTGTACAACAATTAGAGCCATATCAACAATCATGGAACACACAGACAGAAGTTAGTTACCATGTTTAAGAAAATTTTAATCGGAGAAAACATTTTACTTTGGCTTGGTCAAAAGCTTACGCACAGAGCCAGTCAGCCACACAGCTCACACATCTCCCACTTTAACCAAGTACTTCCTTGGCTACATATAGACTTCTTACACCAACCCGTCCAATTTAAAAAAAAAACTTTAAAAATGACTTAAGAACTGTCTTGACCGCCAAAATTATCTATTTGCAATGGTTATCGATTTCGGTCAGAATCCTTTGACCATTTATACCATGGTGGTACGTGGTGGCTGACATTCATTAAATCGCAACACCTGTTCCGTTTACCGCCAGGCTCACCATCGTGGTAGGAATGGTCTGAAGATGGTCACATTCTGACCGAAGCCGGTAACCATTATAAATAAGAATTTTAATGCGGTCAAAACTGTTTCTAATCCATTTTTGAAGTATTTTTAGCCTGACCGCTGTTTCTCTACGAGAAATGTTCTTATAAATTTCTGAAAACGTTACTACTATTACCTCGACCAGGAAAGGAAGTCATATGTCAAAATCGACCTCTCGCCGTCACGACTAATGATAGAATGCCGAGCAGCTGTCGCGACGAAGATGTCTGTGTCGTGGCAACGTGTACATTATTGTCGAAATGGAACACGAACAATTAAGGAAAAGTAGCAAGACAATTCAGGTACCTCTTAACTGCCAGTCCCATTGTACGAAACCGACAAAACCATTCCCTTAAGGTACTGACTCATATCTACTACATCTTTATTCGCTTTCTAGTGCAACCACTTACCTAAGCTGCGTCCGTTTGTATTTCGCTTTGGTCTAATATATGTAGTGACTAAGATTCAGGCACGAAACGGAATTCAACTCTGAAGCGCAAGGTTTCCTGGTTGTTAACACTTTAACAGCTAGAACGATAGATTTCGCAGTTCCTATTGCGGCATCAAACTTAAATACTTAGTGTTACCGTAAATATTTGTAGCTTTCAACTGATCATCTCGAATCCTCAGAAGCAGATACAAGTAATAAATCGCCTAACAATATTTCTTTTTATAACGAAAAATATAGCTGGAGGACGGACGCAGCAATTCTCTAGCGGTTTCCAAGAAAAAAAGCGGAAACAAACCAAGAACCAATACAGCGCTCATGCTTTTCCGAAACCAAGTTTTAAGTAAAAGAAAGATTGTGTAGTCCCTATATTTCTTTTTTTTTTTGCTCTGCTCCTTCCACAGCCTCATTTATTATCAAGACAGGCTCGCAGTATATTATATGCTGCAGTATGTAGAACAGATTTGTATACTTGACAACTTTTAGTGAAGCAAAATAGTGTGCAAAACAAATGCATTATGGATAATGGGAAAACGAAGTATCGTTACAGATGTAGTATTGTAGCATGAAGAATTCACATCTATGCTGGACAGCTGAAATACTTCAGTACAGTGTAATTGATACTTGCGTCACGTATGGATCACTGTAGTTAGGGTCTGATCGTTCTGTATGAACGTAGTTTCACACGTATGAAGGTGTGAATGAAAGCAGTAAGGGAAATGAACATGTTACTTGTTATTTTTACCTTAAGAAGGAAGCCTAAAAAGTTGCCCCTCCCTTCTAGACTTAAAGTTCAGCGGAAAGCATAGCACAGTGACATTTTTTCAACACGAAACTTACTAAAATATACAGTACAGCCTATGTTGTTGAAGGAACATCCACCATCAGTCCAGAAAGTTGGTGACATTTTGTTCTTGGCATATAACCCACGTAGCAGCTTGAGCAAGCAACTGTAAACAATAGATATGCATTCAACCAGAGTTGTGCACAGGCAGTGTCGAGTAATGGACGTGTGTTTACGTCATTGTGCCAAATGTCGGAATGGAGCAACAGAGGTATTGTCCAGAATGCGTTGAGAAAGAAAGTTTTGCAGAGTTTTTTCCACACACCTTGAATGTGGACGCCTGCTGCCATTTTACTTGAGGTACCTCAAGTTACTTCAGAATCACACAATAGACAGGGCAATACAATATTCCTAAAATCAGAGCCAAATAACAAGGCGTGCACGACGACTTTCGTCAACCGCCTTCGTCGCGCTCTTCGGAGGCTCCTCTCTCTTTACACGCGACTCTAGTAGCCGTTTTTGAAGACAGGCAGAGGCAGCATTACCCGCACAAGAGAGTAATGTATGCCCACTGGTGAGACGCCAGCTAGAATCTATCGATAGTGAAATGAGCCGCCACGGTTCATGACTGAAATGAAAACTGTCGACAGTTCTTTTGTGAGGATCATCATCACGGTTGGCAAGACTTTATGGTATTAATACAAACATGTCACGAAACGACAAAGTACAGAAATTCACATGGAGTGTCAACACAAAGATACCTACATCTACATGGAAACTCTGCAAAGGACACCCAGTGCCTGGCAGGGGCTTCATCGAACCACCTTCGTAATAATTCTCTTTATCCAATCTCTAACAGTGCACGGGAAAAGCGAACCATTGTGTTTCCGTGCGAGCTCTCTTTTCCCTTATTTTATTATGATGATCGTTTCTCCCTATGTAGGTCAACAAAATATTTTTGCATTCGGAGGACAAAATTGGTGACTGAAATTTCGTAAAAATATTCCGATAGAACGAGAATGTTTTTAATTGTGTCCATTCCAAATCCTGCTATGTTCGTGACACACTTTGCCCTACTTTACGATAATACAAAACGTGCTGCTCTTCTTCGAACTTTCTCGATGTACTCTGTTAATCCTGTCCAGTATGGATCCCTCACAGCGCAGCAGTAATGCAAATGACGGACAAGCGTACGTAGGCAATTTCTTTAGTAGATCTGTTACATTTTCGAAGTGTTCCGCCAATAAAACGCCGTCTTTTGTTGGCTCCCAACAACATTTTACGTATGTTCTGTCCAATTTAAATTCTTCTTAACTATAATTCCTAGATATTTAGTTGAATTTACGGCCTTTAGGTTTTACCGATATATCGTGTAACAAGATTAATGGATTCCTTTAAGCACTTGTGTAGATGATCTGATGCTTTTCATCATTTAAGGTCACAAATGCTAATTTTCGCACCATTCAGATATCTTTTCTAAATCGTTTTGTAATTTGTTTTTATCTTCTGATGACTTGACGATAAAGGACAGCATCACCCGCAAAAAAGCTGCGACGGCTGTTCATATTGTCTCCTAAATCTTTTATATAGATAAGGATCAGCAGAGGGCCTATAACATTTTGCGGAACGCCAGAAATCACAAATTCAAGCACATAACACAGACGATATTCTGTAAGCACCCAATTTCACTACAAGCCTCTTGTGTGGTACTGTGTCAAAAGCCTTTTGGAAACCTAGAGATGCGGAATCAATTTGAAATTCCTTGTCAATAGCACTGAATATTTCGTGTGTGTAAAGAGCCAGTTGTGTATCACAAGATACATGTTATCTAAATCATCGTTGACTGCCTGTCAATAGACCGTTCTCTTCGAGGTAATTTGTCATATTCGAAGACAACATAGGTTCAAAAAACCTGCTGCACTGACATTGAAGCCAGTGTGGCGCTGGAGTTGATCCCAAACAAAGAATTATCTGACAGTTTCACATCTTCGGTTGATTGGTTTTGGGGAGGGGGCCAAACAGCGAGGCCATCGGTCCCATCGGATTAGGGAGGGAAATCGGCCGTGCCCTTTCAGAGTAGCCATACCGGCATTTATTTATTGGCGAATCCATGGAGTGTTCTGTGCACCACGACCAAATAGTGGATAGAACTGGAAGGAGAATCAGCATTGGCCGTATTTTTTTTTGTTTTATTATCAGCAAAATCGATTTTCGGCCAGTTAGTGAACATCCTCAGTGATGTAATATACAATTAAAATTGGAAGGCACTGGTATCAACAAGCTTAGAGCGATCACATAAATTGAGTCTCAGTTTATGTGATCGGTCTAAGCTTGTTGATACCAGTGCCTTCCAATTTTAATTGTATATTACAGCACTGAGGATGGTCACTAAATGACCGAAATCGATTTTGCGGATAATAAAACAAAATACGGCCAATGCTGATTCTCCTTCCAATCCCATACCGGCATTTGCCTGAAGCGATTTAGGGTAATCATGGAAAACCTGTATCAGGATGGCCGGACGCGGGTTTGAACCGCCGTCCTCCCGAATGCGAGTCCAGTGTGCTAACCATTGCGCCACCTCGCCCCGTTTCACACCTTTGTATGTACGTTCTGTGCGTTGTGGGAGATGAGGGGGAGATCATGTTGAATACCTAAAGTATCAAAACCATCTACATTTTTTATGTATCTCCAACTGTTTGGACTGACGCGGTGGTGTGCAGGTGCAGTAGGTTGGGGAGCATAATTTGACAATTTCAGCCGAACACGAACTGCAGGGGGTTTCGGTAGAAAGCGTCGAGTGCCAGGCAGACCGCGTCGGCTGCCGGAAGCTGCTCCTGATGATGAGCACAAATCGTGTGAATCTCCGTGAAGCAGAGTACGACGGCCCCCCTGGGAAAGACGTAGCCGTCGCAGTCGCACGAGCTTAGCGAATGCCCGCGGCGAGGCGCAGCGCCAGCGTCGGCTACTCGGCGCAGCCCCGCACGCGAACTGAGCTGAGCCGAGCTTCCGTGCTAACCGCGCCAGCTCGGAGGCGTCGCCCGGCTGATGGGCGCACCGCCGGCGCCTGTAATTTAAGCGCCGCCTTCCCACGGCGCCTCTCATCCGCCGCTACCCTCCTCCATCATCATCACGACTCGCCGCGTCGCTAAACGGGCAAACGAGCCAGCTCGCCGTCGCCCAACGACACACTCGCTGCCGCTTCCTGGTCCGCAGCAACGTAGACTTTATCTACATCATACTCTACAATCCACCTAATGGCGTGGGCCCGCCAACCCTATTCCACTCCCGAATAGCGCGTAGGAAGACCGACTGTCGGTAAACCTCTGTACTGGCTCTAATTTCTCAAATTTTCTCCTCGTGCCCATTGCGCGAGGCATTTGTGGGGGTAAGTACGAGGGTTAGTCAAATGAAAACAAATACTTTTTTAAATATTATTTATTGATCAGAAGTGGTACAAAGCTGTATCACTTTTCAACAATCTCCCCCAAGCTCAATGCAAGTCCTCCAGCGCTTACAGAGACAAATTTCTTTAGAAAAAAATTCTTTTGGTAATCCGCGCAACAACTCATGCACCGCGTGGCGCACCTCTTCATCAGAACTGGACTTCGTTCCTCCTATTGCGTCTTTGAGTGGTCAAAACATGGAAATCACTTGGGGGCAAGGTCCTGGTGAGTATGGTGGATGAGGAAGACATTCAAAACGCAGGTCTGTGATTGTTTCAACTGTTGTACGGGAGCCGACAAGTGTGGCAGTGTGGTTCTAGGCGCTTCAGTCTGGAACCGCGTGACCGCTACGGTCGCAGGCTCGAATCCTGCCTCGGGCATGGATGTGTGTGATGTCCTTAGGTTAGTTAGGTTTAAGTAGTTCTAAGTTCTAGGGCACTGATGACTACAGATATTAAGTCCCATTGTGCTCAGACCCATTTTTTGTTGTTGTACGGGAAGTGTGGGGCCTTGCATTGTCATGTTACAAAAGGACACCTGCTGACAATAATCCACGTCGCTTTGATTGCAGGCCGCAGATGATTTGTTAGGAGATCTGTGTATGATGCACTGGTGACAGTCGCCCGTCAAGTAATGCTCCAAAATGACGCCTTTTTCTTCCTAAAAGAGTCAGCATAACTTTCCCTGCTGATGGTTCTGTTCGAAACTTCTTTGGTTTTGGTGATGAGGAATGGCGCCATTCCTTGCTCGCTCTGTTTCCGGTTGGTGGAAGTGAACCCAGGTTTCGTTCCCAGAAACGATTCTTGCAAGGAAGCCGTCACCTTCTCGTTCAAAGCGCAGGAGAAGTTCTTCACAAGCATCAACACGCCGTTCTCTCATTTCAGGAGTCAGCTGCCGTGGCACCCATCTTGCACACACTTTGTGAAACCGGAGGACATCATGCACAATGTGGTGTGCTGACCCATGACTAATCTGTGAACATGCTGCATCGTCATTCAGTGTCACTCGGCAGTTTTCCTTCACTATGGCTTCAGCTGCTGCAATGTTCTGTGAAGTCACAACTCGTTGTGCCTGACCTGGACGAGGGGCATCTTCCACTGTAGTCACACCATTTGCGAACTTGCTCCTCCATTCGTAGACTTGCTGCTGTGACGAACGTGCATCACCGTACTGAACCTTCATTCGTCGATGAATTTCAATAGGTTTTACATCTTCACTATGATAAAACCGAATAACAGAACGCTGTTCTCTCCTGGTGCAAGTCGCAAGTGGTGGTGGTGGTGGTGGTGGTGGTGGTGGTGGGTCATCTTTATACTGATACTGCGACGGTATGCGTGCATCTGCATGCTGTTTGTAGCACGCTTACCAACTTACAGAATAACGGCGCGAAATTTCGATTTGTTATTACAAATTTAAGGTTTTCATTTGACTCACCCTCTTAAGATGTTGTCAAACTTCTCGCAAAGTCCTCTCTCCAAATTTCGGCAGTAAATCTCTGCAATGCACAACGCCTCTCTTTTAATGTTTATCAATGGAGTTTGTTGAGAATCTCCGTAACGCTCTCGTGCCGACTAAACGATCCCGTGACGAAACGTGCCGCTCTTCATTGGATCTTCTCTGTCTCTTGTATCAGTCCTATCTGTTAGGGATCCCAAGTAAATGAACAATACTCAAGAATGGGCCGAACAAGCCACTTCCTTCGTAGGTGTGTTATATTTCCGTAAGATTCTTCCTATGAATGAGTCTGGCATTTGCTTTTCCCACTACATGTTTTATATGGTAATTTCACTTAAGATCTCTCCGGATAGTTACTCCTAGATATTTTACGGCAGATACTGTTTCCAGCGGTTGTGATCAATACTGTAGTTATACAGTAGTGGATTTCTTTTCCTGTGTATGTGCGGTATGTTACATTTATTTACGTTCAGGGTCAACTGCCAGAGCCTGCACCATTCATCAATTCTCTCGATGTTATTATGCAAATCGTTATCTTCTGGCGTTGCTACTTTGTTAGAGACAACCGCACCATCTCCTAACATCCTTAGAGGACGTCCGACGCTTTCTTCTAGATCATTTGTATATATTGTAAATAGTAACAGTCCTAGCACACTTCCTTGGATCACACCGGAAATTATCTTTACATCTGTCTATTTTGTTCCGTGAAGAGCGACGTATTGAGTTCTGTCAGTAAGGAAGTCTCGAATCCAGTCGCACGCTGTAATATACTTGTGTGTACACAATCTTTTTTTCTTCCGGATGATCTACGGCTGGCGCAGCTTCTCCGCCCCCAGTCACCGTCTTCTATCTTTACTTTCGTCAGTGTTCGTATTTCCTGCTTCCATTGCCTCCTTCGCACCATACTGCCAGGTGCGTCGTGGGCGAACCCCATTTCTTCCGCTGGGATGGTACCCATCGTAATACCGTATTTGGTATCCTTTCCATTCATGCTATTTGTAGGCCCAAACCACATTAGCTGTTGGATGCCGTCGTGGATATTCCTATCCACTTTCATCCTCATAAAATGTGTCGAATGTAAACGCCTACGGCCGTCTAAATTTTCAGTTGTTACTTTATTTGAGGATCCGGTTTCTACACTACACTACGCCACCTTTAGGACTCCAGACCCAGGCGTAAGAAGAATCCCAGACAAAATATGGTCAGCATTCAGAGACTGGTGTCCGTAGATCATGAATGATCGAAGCGATCGCTGAGTCAAAAAACTATGGATACCAGTCACTGAATGTTGACCCCTATTTTGACTGGACGAGAGGTGGATTCTTCCTACACATCGGTTAGGGGAGCAGAATATGGCGTAATGTACCGCTGGAAATAATTGCTCAAATAAAATAACTAATAGAAATTTAGACGACTGGATGTGTTTTTAGTCTACACATTGTGTGTGTAAAAATTGGTGTTCCGCAAGCATCTGTATGAAGATGGACTTACAGATACTTTCATCCCTTGTCGGTTTATGTCATTCCTGATCCAGGTACAACTTGAGATTCGTCTTAAGTAGTCTACGACAGTGGGAAGTAGTTTTTTTGCTAACGTCCCATGCTTCTGCTCCGCACCAAACTACACTCCGGACTATAGTCATACACATTCTCTGCTTCGTTGTTCTCATTCTTTTTGTTCCTCTTTGCAGAGTTCATTGCCTTTGTTGGACTTCGCCCTTTATTAATCCTGCTAATGATTTCATCGTTGCTTCTGACCTGTTTATTAAATACCAGAACATATTTTGCGTTTTTCACACCTGTAAGTACTTCTCCATCCGCCTCCAAATTACTTTTTCCTTTCCAAAAACAGCGAAGTACTCACACTTCGTGTTCATCTTCAGGCCAGCTTTATTGTATTCCTTTTTAAGTTTTCTTATCATATAGTTCAGATCATCTGATAACACACACTAGTCATCCGAAAAATAGTCTAAATATCTTTATTTCCTCTACTGTCACTCCCACAAGCAGGCATTTCGTATGCCAAGTCTGCAGCAGTGCTCCTATATACAGCTTAAAGGGGGTCGGTCACAGCGCACGTCCGAGCCGCAGACCCATATTCACCTCTAATTATTCCATCCACTCCTTGCTCTGTGCTATTTTCATGTAATTTCGTAAGTCTTTGATCGAACTCCACCTCTTCCAACTTTTCCCAGACTTTGCTTGCGGGAACACGCAACATGCGTCTCCATTCCAACCCCTGTGCCTTTCTCACATATTAGTTTCATTGTCAACATGTTGTCCATTACCGATATTTCTGCTCGGAATCCTGCTTGCTCTTCCTGCTGTTTATGACTTTTTCTTTGTTCACCAATTTAAAGACGAAAGCAGCTTGAGCATGATGTGTCTTTGCAAACAACACAACCCGATGTTATTTGGACCATAGATATAAGGAACTGCTACTGTATAGCACAGAGCAGCAAAGAAATACGCAACGTGACGAGCAGGAGTGACATTTTTATTCGAAGAGTATAATTAAGCCGAAGGAACCATGAATTATAATGGTCCCTGGACATTACAAACGTGGGACAGTTTTTAATAGGGTGTGAGATACCCACGGAAGGCAATGCATACTATTCATAGTGTTTCAATGCTGGCCACAAGGTAGGTAAGGAGTTTTTGTGGTAGTGTGTTCCATTCCTCCCCCAAAGTGGATGGCAACTGATGGCGATGATTTGGATTGTGGGGCCCTCAACTGCGCGGTTATCAGCGCCCGTACAAATTTCCAACCTTTTCTCAGTCCAATCATCCACTTGCATGAATGATGATCAAATGATGATAACACAATCAGCCAGTCATTTCGAGGCAGGTGGAAATCCCTGGCCCCGCCGGGAATCTAACCCGGGACCGCGTGCTCGGGATGCGAGAACGCAACTGCGAGACCACGAGCTGAGGACTGGTTGGCAACTGTTGGATAGTCCTTGGTACATGTGGAGTGCTACAACAATACGTCTCCCCAATGCGTCCCTCACGTTCTAGATGGCATTTAAATCACAACGGATGGGTCAGTACTTTTGCCGAATATCTTCTGTTCCAAGAGATGCTCCACCTGCGCAGTTAGATGCCGTAACGCACTGTCATTCATTAAAACAAAGTCAGGGCCGAACAAACCGCTGAAGAGGCGCAGACGGGTAAGTTTAAAGTGTCACAGTAACGTTAACCATTGAGTAGGATGAGGTCAGTAAGGTCATGCAACATTATGCTGTACGGTCGCAACTACTGTGGGGGCAGCCCGTGTCAGGGATAGGTTGTGAGAACGGGAGCAGAGGCGGTTTAAAATGAAAACAGAGAATGAAAAGAAACGCTTGTTTTATTCTGAAACTTACGGGGTACGTGAGGGCTCGTCCAACCTGGACTGTAGAGGTGTCTACCAGTCTAGGGGTTTGCAAAGTACGAAATATGCGAGGAGGAAGGGGGAGAGGGAGGGAGAGAGAGAGAGAGAGAGAGAGAGAGAGAGAGAGAGAGAGAGAGAGAGCTGGGGGGGGGGGGGGGGGTTCACGGCTGAACTAGTTGGAGAGAGCTGAGACGGAAGCAGAAGGTGCGAGGCCGCGTGCTCCATCAGAAAGCTGGAAAGAAACCAAGAACGTCTGCTACGTCTGGACGTTTTATCACAAAAGAGCTAGCAGACTGTTCTGCTCTCCAGGACGAGGCCAGAAACTATCACGTGAGACCCTTCTCAGGGCTCCCGTTGGCTGATCGGCGGCGAGGGCACCTTTAGTGCCTTCAATAGAGGGCTGAAAGCTGCCCTCTCAGTGGCTTTTACCAGAAAGAGCCGCCTCTGTCCTGAAGGGACAGGCCGATTGGTCACATAGGCTCTGCGAGAGCTCATGCTACATTCCAAGCCTGTAGCTTTGTTCCAGAAAGAAAACTCTAAAGTCTCTATAAATTGGCAATAAATTAAATCCAATAACCAAAACTGGCTCTAGGCATGCTGTACAATGTCAACCCAAATGCTAACACTTAGACCACAAAAACGATCATTTTAGACAGACCACAAAAGCGATCATTTTCGACGATGTCCCGGGTGCGTAGCGTGTTCCCACCTCTCGCCTTATGATAGAGCGTCCACAATCATCGCTCAGACTGAATCTGGTGTCATCGGAAAGGAGAACGCGACCCTGCTTCTCCTTGGTCGAATACCTTTGCTCTTGGCATAATCGCAGATATTGTTGCGGATGTGCGAAACAACGTACTGATCTTCGGGCTAAGAGACCATTCCCATGCACTCACCATCCCACTATGGTGAGATTAAATTTGGTTGCAGTTGCTCCCGCTGTTTGACATGTGTCCCTTCTTGTCTGTTGTCCAATGTAGCAGTCATCTGCTGCTGCAGTTGACCGCGGACCACCACCACCCACCCTAAGTGCTCGTTGAGTGACAAAGCCTGTCTCATCTGGTCGTGCTGCAGGTCCAGCCATATTTGGCGCTGTACTCACGCTTACGCGACGCTATGTCACGTCCAGTTTTTTTTTTTTTTTTTTTTTTTTTTTGCGCGACTGTGGGATGATACACACCAGTTAGCTTTAACAGTATGATGAAAGAATTTTGTTATGACCGATACCAGACGTTGCCCACCGAAAGTTGTATTGAGATAACGCAACGGCTCTTCGAAGTACTAATCGGGATTTTCTCATGCACGTGGTGCGTGTTCTGCCTGTTCATATACCCTATATAGGATCGAACAATGCGTAAGCATTACGGAGATGCTTCGAGAAATGGGAATCCCTTAAAGGAAGGCGACGTTCTTAACGAGAAAAACTATTTAAGAAATTTTGAGAACTGCATTTGAAGCTGACTGCAGAACGGTTCTATTGCTACCAACGTACATTTCTCGGGAGAAACACGAAAATAAGAGAAATTAGGTCTCATACGGGGTCATATAGACAGCAATTTTTCTCTCTCTATTTGCGAGTGAAACAGGAAGGGAAATGACAGGTTGTGGTACAGAATACCCTCCGCCGCGCGCCGTCCGGCGGCTTGCAGAGTGTCGATGCAGATATAGATGGAACGGTTCCACACGGTACTAAATTTGAAGTTAATGTATCAGATCTTATGTACAGTATCTGACTCCTTTAGGAAATATCAATGAACAATGCGTCAGGAATACTCATAGCAGTAACTGACGACTTACTGCGATTGGTGGATGGATACCATGCTGAATATTTATGGCCTTGTATATTGCAGGAACACTTCCAGCGTGCTTCGCAACGACGTAAACGGCGCACGCTACGTCCCTGTCAAAACTTCACCCGCACGCAACGCATGAATAAAAGATGGACGACACCTTTCGCACTTGCATCGCATCGACTCGTTCACGGGCCACTGCTCAAAGCATCCCGGCGGTCCATCACTTGCTCCAAACAGCGAAACATGGTGAAAGGAGAGGGTGCAGTATGGAGTACAGCACGAGTCCATTTGCCGCAGTGACGTGTCCGACGGCTGTGAACGCACACGGTACGCGTCGATAAAATTAATACAGCGCGTCGAATGCGACGCAGACCGACGGCCGGACGCACTCACGGTTCGCATACATGGCCATCAGTGACCGAAAACGAGCTAGCGCGGCTAACAAGCTGTTATCGGTCTCGCTTTGTTTGCACTGGTGTTTCGCTCCCACTTGCTAGTTTTGTGTGTGTGTGGGGGGGGGGGGGGGGGGGCAGGATGGTGGGAGGGAGCTAGTGAACAGTTGTTGCTGCTCCCACGCACATAGTAAGCAGTATTACATAAAATTTTGCAACAATGTATTCTGCGCGTGCGTATATTCGTTCATGCTGGGAACGCTTTATGAACGTTTCAGTACGCTGGTAGCCTTAATATTAATTAGGCTGTGTTAAAATTTCAATACCGCGCTTGACGAAAGAAAGCAGCTTACGGTTCATTAACTGCATGGGAAATTTATTTCCATCTACATCTACATGACTACTCTGCAATTCACATTTAAGTGCTTGGCAGAGGGTTCATCGAACCACAATCATACTATCTCTCTATTATTCCACTCCCGAACAGCGAGCGGGAATAACGAACACCTAAACCTTACTGTTCGAGCTCTGATTTCTCTTATTTTATTTTGATGATCATTCCTACCTATGTAGGTTGGGCTCAACAAAATATTTTCGCATTCGGAAGAGAAAGTTGGTGACTGAAATTTCGTAAAAAGGTATCGCCGCGACGAAAAAGTCTATGCTGTAATGACTTCCATCCCAACTCACGTATCATATCTGCCACATTCTCTCCCCTATAACGTGATAATACAAAACGAGCTGCCCTTCTTTGCACCCTTTCGATGTCCTCCGTCAATCCCACCTGGTAAGGACCCACACCGCGCAGCAATATTCTAACAGAGGACGAACGAGTGTAGTGTAAGCTGTCTCTTTAGTGGACTTGTTGCATCTTCTAAGTGTCCTGCCAATGAAACGCAACCTTTGGCTCGCCTTCCCGACAATATTATCTATGTGGTCCTTCCAACTGAAGTTGTTCGTAATTTTAACACCCAGGTACTTAGTTGAATTGACAGCCTCGAGAATTGTACTATTTATCGAGTAATCGAATTCCAACGGATTTCTTTTGGAACTCATGTGGATCATCTCACACTTTTCGTTATTTAGCGTCAACTGCCACCTGACACACCATACAGCAATCTTTTCTAAATCGCTTTGCAACTGATACTGGTCTTCGGATGACCTTACTAGACGGTAAATTACAGCATCATCTGCGAATAGTCTTTTGACATGTGACCCGCTATAAACTCCTCACTTGATCAAACTTTTCATTTCGGAGTAGGACTATAATAATAATAATAATAATAATAATAATAATAATGGCGTGTGACGAGGGCCTCCCGTGGGGTAGACCGCTTGCCTGGTGCAAGTCTTTCGATTTGACGCCACTTCGGCGACTTGCGCGTCGATGGGGACGAAATGGTGGTGATTAGGACAACATCCAGTCCCTGAGCGGAGAAAATCTCCGACCCAACCGTGAATCGAACCCGGGCCATTAGGATAGACAGTCCGTCGCGCTGACCACTTTTTTTGTAACCTCATTTTGTTCGTTTTCGTTCATTGCATCTGCTCGGGGCGGATGTCGCAAGACATCCGTTTCAGTTCGTCGTTGATCCATTAACTCAGTTTTTTTTTTATTACAGAGGGCAGCTACCCCTCTGACCGAACACGCTGAGCTACCGTGCCGGCATCCACTCCGTCCGGGGGCGGACGGAGTAGGAATTTCATCCAACGTCCTCAACCGGTTGCTGGATGTATTCCAAATCAGTCTTCCACTACAGTTTCTCTCTCTCCACAGTTCGTTCAGACACCAAGGAAATTATTCCCTGTTGTCTCAAAAACATCCCGTTATACTATCCCTTCTTTCCAGTGTTTCCCCCCGTGTTTTAGCTGGCCCTAAAAAAAAAACGCCTCTTTCCTTACCGGTACTCCTAATTTTAACAGTCCTGTATCGCCGTATTTCAAACAGTTCGTGTCCCTTTCCTCCAGTTTTTCCACAGTCCGTGCCTCGCTACCATACATCACAGATGAAAAGTAATGATATTTGTTTCAGGGCGTTCAACGCCACGGTTATTTTCGTCGTCCTAAACGCTTAGTGATAAAGTCTTTCCTCGTAAGCACTCTCTTTGGGACACTTTTTCATTATTGTTTGGCAGTCAGAGGCACAATTGTTTTATTTATTATACTGAAATGGATAGTAAAAGTCATGTATGTGAGTTTGCACGTCTATATGCGCCTTCATGCCGAGCTCTTACACTTAGAACTGTAGTACAGCAGAACGTAAAATACTAAGTAATGTATTAGCTGAAAAAATTTGTAAAGTTCTCCCCTACTATATGTAGCTAACTGACTACTTGCAATAGCAGGGGAAGGAGCAACTACCTTGAGGGCAATTAAGTTACGATGTTGCTCGCTTCTACTCGTTGTTCCTACTTCTCAAGTAGTGTATCCGTTTCGAAACAAATAATTACAACGCAGTAGTAAGATCCTGACGAGTGTGGGTAATGTATGGCCATTAACTTTGAGCGTGGTTCGCTATCGCCAATAGTAGATGTCCGTATATCGTCGCTGTGTTGTATCAGAACCTTATACTAGTAGTAAATAATTTAATGACAGATGAACTAAGGCTGGATATGTTGGCTGGAAACCTGGAGGTTAGTAATATTGTTCAAAAGAAATTGGTTTTAACTTTAATGGAAATCCCTTTCAATTTTAGAAACGCATGGTATATGCAAATTACGGTCAAATACGAGTAACTCAATGACTATAGACAGTGCAAAATTTTGGAATTCCTCTGTGCAGACACAGCATGTACACCCAGCAGTGTGAACTAAATAAGTTCATCAAGGCAATAAACTCCGGAAAACATGACTTATCTCAACGAATTAAGTCGCTTATACGAGATTTCGTCACTAACTGAACTGCCTCTAACGATTGAAATCAGAGTCCCGAGACTTGCAAAATTATCACTCGTGCCAAAGATTACTCTAAGTAACGCTACACGGAAGTAACATTTGCGGCATACACACCGCCTATAACCTTACCGACTACAGACGATACCAATACGGAATCCCACACAAACACTCCAGATCCACGACGGATCGAAGATCTCGTGATCTCCTTCCACCTTTATTTAACCGTTCGGGCATATTAACACTCGACTCAGAGCAAATACTCTCTTCTTGACCACCAGCCATAATTTTCATACTAATTTCCCATAAATACTTGTGATAGAACTCTTAGAAAATCTCTGCAATCAATTTACGACCTCATAAAATAACTACTTATGCATTATATCAAGACTCTTACATGTATCTGAAACAAACAAATCTCCATATTTGGCATTCGAGTCGAAACACTGACTTGACCTATTTGTAAATCAAAACTATAGTTAAATAGTGTGAAGTTATTGGAATACTGAAGAAGGAAACTGATGCTGATACGACCAATTTTGTGTCTGAAAAATTCCATAGTTATGGCACTACTCATGTAAATAAATTTCTATGGCGCTATTTATGTAAATTGTTGTAACATTTTTGTATATTTAATTACAAAATAATCTGTTCATTACATTACTTGCATTATCCTCTTTCAAGGGACATATCAGTAGTGTGACTTTCGTGACGGGTTCAGTTGTTACAATTTATTATAAACAATACTGATGATAGCTTTTTAACAACGTAGTAAATAAGTGTCTGAAGCTTTATGTACAAAGAGCTTGTCTTCTTTCTTCGGTTCCAAAGCTCTCTTTGTTTTCTTTCGAGCTTTTTTTTCTTAGTTTATTCGTTTCGAGAAGCCAGGGGCTATCTGATGACATATTGGCGACGAACTTCTATGCCGAGACCGCCAATAATGGTCTTTATTCTCGTTAGCCAGTTTCGGTAATCAAAGTCACTATCTTCAGATCTCGACGGACAGGTTATTGCATATATCTTAAAACAGCTGTGAAAGTACTCTACATCAAGAATTATTGAGAATAAAAGTTATTATTAACCATGTTGGCAAAGAGGTTTATATTCACTTATGTCTTTGTAGCATGTTTGTAAGGCTTTTAGGTATTTTCAATAAAGTTATATTAGTGACGATACTCCAAATTGCAGACTCCTCCATCTTGTAAGGGGAGGCCACGACGTTACCATCACGGATTTACTTCAAACTTTGTGCAGCATTAGTAGTCCGTTAGGACGATATAATGCTCAAGTAGTTAGGCGTACTCCAGCGGCGATTTCGCGGAAACCGCAAGAGAAGATCTGCACGTCAGTGATGTACCTGAGCCTTGCGAGCCTGAGCTCGAGATGGTGACTGACTGCACAACTTTTACTGAATTCCCTGTGTCATTTTCCTGTGCAATAATTTTTATAATTACAACAAATATTATGCTACATTTAATTTTAAAGACAAGTTAAAAACTTTAACGGGCACCTTCATCCTTGTTCACATTTGATTGATAACGAACGAGAAATTGCTTCTCATGAGGATGCTATTAAATTACACTTAGTAGTACACTGCCAGTCTTAGGCAACGATATTTGTCAAAATGATATGTTACGCATGATTTGCATCCAAATCGTCGGGAGAAAAAGCTCTGTTAACCTTCCAAACTCAGAAGATTCCTTGTGCATGAGACAAAATGGCATTTATTCGATGTAGTAGACGCCGTTTTAAATTATATTTTCCGTTTCTGTCTGAAAAATACTTTCGATGTCGAAAGCGAATCCCACTATTAACCGTACATTACTCTCATATTCTGAAATTTCATCTCGTTTCATTTATACTGAAATAACAAAACCAATTACTTGGCAGTAACCCAGACGAAAAGGAAATTACGTTCAGAGTTTAACCTCCAATCGACGATGAACACATTTTCTCCTTAAAGGAACCATCTCGGCATCCGCCTTAAGCTATCTAGGGATATCAAGGAAAACCTAAATCTGGAAGGAGGAACAGGAACTTCAGCCGCTATGCTTACGAATACCAGATCCGGGCCTTACTATTGCGCCACCTCTCCCGCTATTTCAAACTGAACATTAGCTGTATGTCTCTGTAGCCACAGAGACGAGCGCGAGCGCAGGCGTGCTTGCGTTCGTTCGATTAGGGCTAGCCTATTCGAATCAATCTTTATGGTGAGAAGGACACTGCTGACAGTATCTCCTCATTTCTCTCTTTCGTATTATTTAGAAGACTGTTTCGAGAGAACAGTCTGATTGAATTTAAGCTAATTGTATTCATACCTGAACTGTCATGCTACTGTGTGCTAAGTGACGAGGTAACTGTATTCAGCTCTTTACTCTAGCTGATATGATCAATGTGAGTATCAGAAAACCTGAGTACAGATACAATTCACACACTAATTTTCATGGAGCACAATGGCAAATACTGCATTTTCCTGTGGACTCCGCAAAAAGTCTAGCTCCCTAGTTAACTAGCTACCTACTATCGTGTATCATCACTGTACCTACCGTTCCTCTTTGGTGGAAGTGAGCGTTCCCTGTAAAGCCTTTTCACCTCGGGAAAAAAATGATGCAACACTCTTGGTACCAAATCCGGACTGTGCAGAGGTTGGTCCATCCCTCCGCATTACAACTGACGAGGGTCAGGCTACACAACGAGGTTGAACACCATTAAGTAACACCTTTCGGCAGCACGCCAGTCCGTTTTTTGATCAGATTTGCGTAGCCTTCGCAGTCTCTCATACAACGCAGTCACACTCTTGTTCCTGGGGACATGAAGTCTTGTAACTTTAGCGGATTCACTGTGAAGCAATTGCTTCACTTAGTCGTTATTTTCCAAATCTCTGATCCAAAAATGCATGTAACCGAGCATTGAAAACCTTAAGCAGGATTGCCGAGCGAGAATTTGAGTTTCCTTTCTCCAGATTAAGTGTTAGCTTTCTGAACCGCTGTGCTACCTCCGTCCATTATACAGGGTGTTACAAGAGGGTACGGCCAAACTTTCAGGAAACATTCCTCACAAACGAAGGAAGAAAATGTTATGTGGACATGTGACAGGAATCGCTTACTTTCCATGTTAGAGCTGATTTTATTATGTCTGTTCAGATCACATTAATCATGGAATGGAAACACACAGCAACAGATCGTACCAGAGTGACTTCAAACACTTTGTTACAGGAAATGTTCAAAATGTCCTGCGTTAGCGAGGATACATGCATCGATACTCCGTTGCATGGAATCCCTGATGCGCTGATGCAGCCCTGTAAAATGGCGTATTGTATTACAGCCGTCCACAATACGAGCACGGAGAGTCTCTACATTTGGTACCGAGGTTGCGTAGACAAGAGCTTTCCAATGCCCCCATAAATGAAAGTCAAGACGGTTGAAGTCAGGAGAGCGTGGAGGCCATGGTAATGGTCCGCCTTCACCAATCCATCGGTCACCGAATCTGTTGTTGAGAAGCGTACGAACACTTCGACTGAAATGTGCAGGAGCTCCATCGTGCATGACCACATGTTGTGTCGTACTTGTAAAGGCACATGTTCTAGCAGCACACGTGGAGTATCCCGTATGAAATCATGATAACTTGCTCCATTGAGCGTAGGTGTAAGAACATGGGGCCCAATCAACATATCACCAACAATGCCTGCCCAAAGGTTGACAGAAAATCTACGTTGATGACGTGATTGCACAATTGCGTGCGGATTCTCGTCAGCCCACACATGTTGATTGTGAAAATTTACAATTTGATCACGTTGGAATGAAGCCTCATCCGTAAAGAGAACATTTGCACTGAAATGAGGATTGACACATTGTTGGATGAACCATTCGCAGAAGTGTACCCGTGGAGGCCAATCAGCTGCTGATAGTACCTGTACACGCTGTACATGGTACGGAAACAACTGGTTCTCCCGTAACACTCTCCATACAGTGACGTGGTCAACGTTATCTTGTACACCAGCAACTTCTCTGACGCTGACAGAGTTATCGTCAACTGCACAAAGAATTGCCTCGTCCATTGCAGGTGTCCTCGTCGTTCTAGGTCTTCCCCAGTCGCGAGTCATAGGCTGGAATGTTCCGTGCTCCGTAAGACGCCGATCAATTGCTTCGAACGTCTTCCTGTTGGGACACCTTCGTTCTGGAAATCTGTCTCCATACAGACGTACCTCGCCACGGCTATTGCCCCGTGCTAATCCATACATCAAATGGGCATCTGCCAATTCCGCATTTGTAAACATTGCACTGACTGCAAAACCACATGCTACATACTGATGTGCTTGATGCTAGTACTGTAGAGCAATGAGTCGCATGTCAACAAGCATCGAAGTCAACATTACCTTCCTTCAATTGGGCCAACTGGCGGTGAATCGAAGAAGTACAGTACATACTGACGAAACGAGCTCTAACATGGAAATTAAGCGTTTCCGGACACATGTCATCATAACTTTTTCATTTGTGTGTGAGTAATGTTTCCTGAAAGTTTGGCCGTATCTCTTTGTAACACCCTGTGTATGGTCTCCTCCACATCTGTCTAAACAAGATCTGTGTGTTAACTAAGCAAGATGAATTCAGAAGAGCTGCTATTAATGACCACCATTCTAAAATGTTATTACTTGCATGTACGATAACGGAGACCTGCGCTTTCTTTCGTGAATGTACACAATGGTTTAACTCCGAACCTATGTCGTCTTCATCGCACACCACTGAACACTCCATTCTTTATCTAATGCTGTAAATACGCGATACCTGCTGCACTTGCAGTGACACTAAGTAGGTTACCTAATTAAGACTAGAGTAATTTCTTTCGGCTTCAGATCGCAATCAATACATGGACTAAATTGGTTTCTGCGCGGGATAGCCGAGCTGTCTCCGCGCCTTGCCACGGTTCGTTCGGCTCCTCAAGTCGGAGGTTGGAGTCCTCCCTCAGAGGTAGGGGTGTGTGTGTGTGTGTGTGTGTGTGTGTGTGTGTGTGTGTGTGTGTGTGTGTGTGTGTGTGTGTGTGTGTTGCTAACCTTAAGATAGTTTAAATTAGATTAAAAAGTGTGTAAGCCTAGGGACTGACGACCAAATCAGTTTGGTCCCATAGGGACTTCCCACAAACTTAAAAAATAAAATGGTTTTAGCATTACTGTTACTTACATTTTCTTACTGAAAACTTTTAGCTTTCATCGCACTAATGAAGTACACATGGATGTTTGAAACCTTAAAACGGATACTATAACAGTAGCTCAGAAATACTGATCACCAGTTTGCCCAATGTTAGAATACTGCTGTTTGTTGACATCATACCGAGTGGCGTAAACAGCGTACACAAAGGGTAAAAAGACGGCAAACATGTTTACACATGAGTGATTATACCTGTAGCCGGAAGACACACACTTCTAAAACACCGTAAAAAATGCAATTACATATTTGCATGATCTAGTTTTCAAATGGAACGCTAGAAAATATTTACCTCCTGTGCATATCGTATTCATTAAATGAATAAGAAATTGCGCGGTCGCACATGAACTGTCATTCTCCACTTTCCATAAATGGGTGGAAGAAGTGTTAACATCTATGCTTAGTGCAGTAGAAAGTACCCTTTGCCATATTTGCCGAGCTGTGTGATATTTATTTGGTTTGATAGCTTGAAAAGCACTCTAAACTTACTTTTTATATTTTTCCGTAGGCCAAATGCAATATTTCTCGTAGCAAAACTGCTGGACACCAAATTCTTCGATAAATTATTCATGTCTACTGAATGTGCTCGTTCACTATTTGCAAAATCATCTTCCGCGAGAGTGGCTAGAAACTAGATTTACATATAAAAATGCTGTCAACAACCAGGAAAAATGAAGGTCTTTATCACATGGGAAGTTTCGGAATAATTTCAGTTTTTCCCGGCGGAGCATTTATAATGCTTTGCTACTCTGAAAGACAGCGGCTACTCCCGTTAATTTTCGTGCGAAGTTGGGCTGTCTTTTCCTCCCTCTTACACTTGTCTAATCAGCAATGCGAATTCATTTACATTATCGTTACCGACTCGTTTCAGCTAATTTGGGCTGTTGCGACTGAATCTGACAGCACTTCAGCTTACCCATTATGGGGTTCTATGTGGCATTACAGGTTCAGACCTGTTCACTAGGTCTTAAGGAAAAGGTGGAGCACTAGTGCGGAGGCATCCATTGAGTATCGGAGAGTTAACGCCGTCCTCTGTGCTTTATCGACAGCCGTAAGCTATGAGCTAAAAATCATGGAATTTTCCTAGACAACATTTGAGATAGCGACGGTTCAAATCCCCGTCCGGCCATCCTAAGTTTTCAGCGATTTCCTTAAACTGATTAAGACAAAAGCCGGGATGGATCCTTTGAAACGGCACTGCATATTTCTTTCCCCAGCCTTTTTTAATCCCAGTGTGTGCTCCGTCTCTAATGACATCGACGTCGCCGGAACGTTAAACAGTAACCGTCCGTCCTTCCTCTACACAAAAAACTGAGGCAAATGTGGGCTATCTGTCACTGACACTCCGTATTGTCCATACCAAGTGACGACAGTCAGTTGTCAGAGCAACGTAATGGAAAATTCGAGATCAGCAAGATGAAAACGCTTTGAATTTCATATTGTCATAATAATGTCGCAAGGTGTTTGCTACAACAGGGAAGCATTTCAAAAAGCTTGTAACACTAACCTGTTTAGAGTGTCGAGGTAAATTAACCACAGGACGACTTACGTAAGATATTTTTAAATATAAAAACGGACAGTATCTCAGTGGCACAAGCTGGGTGCCAAGTAGAGTAAAAAAGTCAAAGATGACGAAATTACTAACAGGACCAAAACTATGAAAAACTGGTTTACAAATACAGCAGTTACGGTTTCCAGACCTCTGCGAGGTAAAACTGGACATGAAAGGAAGAATAATTTAAACGGTCATAAAATAAAACCACAGCACTATATATAAAACACTCCGTCTTCAGGCCACAAGTGGCCCATCGGGACCATCCGACCGCCGTGTCGTTCTCAGAAGAGGATGCGGATAGGAGGAGCGTGTGGTCAGCACACCGCTCTCCCGGTTGTTATGATGGTTTTCTTTGACCGGAGTCGCTACTATTAGGTCGAGTAGCTCCTCAGTTGCCATCACGAGGCTGAGTGCACCCCGAAAAATGGCAACAGTACATGGCGGCCCGGATGGTCACCCATCCAAGTGCCGACCACGCCCGACAGCGCTTAACTTCGGTGATCTCACGGGAACCGGTGTATCCACTGCGGCAAGGCCGTTGCCACAGCACTATATATGCTGCTGTTCAAATCTCACTGACCTGGAGAGTGTTTCGATATGGTCGACAGTGCCAGATACTATGTTTTTTAAGGCGTGCTAGCGCATACAGGAAAAACCGCAAGGAAGAAACGGTGTACTAAATTTACACGGCTCAGTCTAAAAGTGAAAAAGAACTGAATTAAAATTTCAGCAGCAACAGAAAAGACTTCGTAAGCATCTCAATGACCCAAACGTCAGGAGCGAATTTCATTCCTCCCAATATCAGGATCGTGTGATATTAAATCGGAAATTTCAAGTATAGGTTACAACAGTTCAGTATTAAGTGCAGGTATCCGATATGGCATATTATTGGAAGAAATATATTTCGCAGGTGAACACAAGTGAAATAAGGCTGCTGAAAAATTTTCCTACTCGCTTATTAGAATATGTTACGGGAAGGGTTTGTTCGCAGAAACGGAATTTCGCCCGTATGAGCGTTTTTAGTGTAATCCAAAATGTGCAACATTAGTATCAATTGAGATAAAAAGATTCTGGGGTGAAATGTTGCTGTCCCTTTCAGAATGGTCAGTTTCAAATTCCGCCAGTCTAAAATTAAAAACGTTGCCTTCGGCAGAATTAAATAGCCCAGCAGAACACAACGAAACAGCACGCAGTTTCACGGTTAAATATGATAGCGAACTACTGTTTCATTTGACCATATGCAATTAAACGGCTAGATATGACGTGTGCAAAATAATACCATAGTTCACAATCGATGCCAACATGCACCTTCTTATCCTCGAATTTATTGAGTATTAGGTGGATTAAAACGTACATCTAACAAGAACTTCCGTAGTAGGACCCCGGAAGAAAATATTGAGGCGGGGAATGAAGTCACGGCACAAATTAGGTTGTGAACTTATTAAGGTCACCATCATGGCACTATATTGGAACTAGTTAACTGTCTACAGTAATCAAAATCGGATGGGCCGAGAGGTAATACTAAACTCGCCTCTTCCCAGCAAGCGTCTAATGTGTTAAACGTATAACTGTATCGCTAGGTCAGGACTCTTCAGCATTTAAAAGCTTTCTACATTACCCTGAAAGGAAGAATGCGTCCTTCTCCCGGAACACTGTTGAGAAACTTCAGAAAACCGCACCTGAAGCTTACGGCGGAACGATGCTACTGTCGCCATCTTACATCTTGCGTAAGGACCACGAAGATGAGACACATTAGGGCTCATACGAAGACACATGAACAGTCGTTTTTCTCTCACTCTATTTGCGAATGAAACAGGAAAGGAAATGATTAGTCGTGGTTTATGGTATCCTCCACTATGTAACATACGGTACATTGTGGATTATACAGATGTACTAAAGAGCATAGTTTACGTATGCGACCTAGTTAAAGTAAACCTAACATTGTTGGTTGTGTAATGCTCAGCTGAAGTGTCTTGTCACACACCCAGCACTTTCCGTGTCAGTTCCGCCTTTTTTTCCTCCTGCTCGGTTGGCCACCCGAGACTGCCTGGACTCTATTCCAGAAAAATCTATCAAAGAAGAAAGGCGAAATAATAGCCGATAGTGGAAACCGGAACTTTAGCATCAGCAGAGGCAGCGACACCTATTATTAGGACAGCCGTGGGCGATAACATAACGAAATTTAAGAATTTAAGCACGCCTTCAGTTAAAACTTCCGGGCTGAGAGGCCGTGGTCGATGTATAAAATTTCCACCTGACGTTTCGTATCGATCTGCGGGAGACACTTCTGAGATCGTCCGGACGATCTCAGAAGATTTCTCCCGCAGATGGAAATTTTCTACATGGACCATGGCCTCTCAGCCCGGAAGTTTTAACTGAAGCCAACACCGGCCGTGAAAACCTACATTGTAAAATTTAAGGCTCACTTGAGAAATGATGTATACGAAGAAGAGAGAGAGAGAGAGAGAGAGAGAGAGAGAGAGAGAGAGAGAGAGAGAGTGTAAAACAATGCAAAGCAATAAATCGCGACTTTGCTGCTTCTAATTATCCTCTATGTACACCACTGTCCGTGTATCTTCGAACACTTCAACAACGAATAAATCAGAATGAAAAATGTTCCTTTCATAGCGTAAAAAAGACGAATATATCGTTGTCAAAGTTAGGGGTGTAAAAGTAGGGACTAGATTTTCGGTTTATCTGGCAGCTTCAAAGACGTCTAAATCAAAACAACTTGACATCTTCGCACTTTTTACTGGTTAACATTAATACCCATGTCATGTAATGCAACGCATCGTGTCAAGCACATGTCACATTTACTACGGCTGGTGGATCTTCTCAATTCAGGCGCAAGATCACTGAGTTTAGTACATAAATCGCAAGATGGAGGTGTGCTAACACCTTGTAACTAAGAGCTCATTACACTTGGTAAGTGGGCTTAACTCGTAAAAAAGCGCGAATATGTCAAGATGTTTTGATGTAAATGTCTTTGAAGCTGCCAGGTAAGATGAAAACTACTTCCCCTCTTCTACAGCCGTAATTCTGACCACGATATTTTCACCTTTTGTGCTATGATAAGAACATTTTTCATTCCGGTACACAACTTTTACTCTAGCATAATTTCCACATTAGATTGCCGTAGCTTGGCGACCTATGCAGATTTTTGTTGACTCTGGCGATGAATTATCCGGTATAAGTTCTTTTTATTGTCTTTCGAACCATGTCGGTTATATCGTGGCAACGGATAAAGCTTTCACAAGACAGGAAACAGGACAACCAGTAATTGCATGTATTTGCCTACCTTCATACAGAATTTGCACCAATTCGCAGAAGTTTGAAATGAAGTATCGATTCTGCACGTAAAATTCGAAAGAAGGTAGATTTTTGAAAGCGGGTTTTCAACTCTGTCTTAAGAATGAATTTTTTTTATTTATTTGATTTGCTCTGAACCGTTTCCGAGCATTCAATTCACATAGGAACGAATTACACGTCCTACATTTAACTGAACTTTAAACCATCGTATCTCGACAACGGATAAAGATTGTTCGATAAAAAAATACTTTGACTATTTATCTATCTTTGTGCAGTGTTTACCGATTCGTAAAAAATTAAAGGGGGGGGGGGCGTCCTTCAGAAATCTCCCAGAAGAACGTGTTCTTTGCGTGTGTTTGCACGTGAAAGCAGAACAGTTAACATACAAATGATGCCATTAGTGGAGTTTTAATTTCGGCCCATTTAAAATCTTTTCAAAAGGAAGTGATCGATTCGCACAGTTTACCTGGGCAACAGTTCCGGTTAATCGTAGAAACCTTGCTTAATATACTGTAACACAGCCACAGTAAGGTTTTCGAACGATTATACAAAATGGCCACTGATCCCGGATAAACCAAGAACTTTTCTATGTTCCTAGCTCAAATAGGAGCCGAACATCAAGTACCCTCCCCCCTCATACAGAGATTCAGCACGCTGCCTTTCATACACATCTGTTACAGCGCTTTCGCGTTGTAACGATAAACGGGTAGTAAATGTTTGCTGGACATTAATTCCAGATGAAAAACGCTCGAGACAGTTTAGGTTATTTAAATCGAACGCAGAGAGAAAAAACCAACAGTGTCGCCGCGAAAAATTGCATTCTCTATTATAATTAGGTGTTCGTGCTACACACTGCACCTAGCTTCCTACGACAATGCGTTTGTCCTGTTGCTTTCTTTACGTATAGGGCATTTTTATTTTCCGTTAAACAGCTACCGAAATTCACTTACAGATCTGTTGCGGAATGTCAACTATTTTCAATGTAACAATTCGTGTAATTGAGGGTTGAACTAATGCAGTGTTAGAGCACTAACCATCGACAATATAGTACCAATTTTCAAGGATGGATGTATTCTTTCAATGCAGGCGATCAGTGCTCTAACATAGGGTCAGTACAATCGGAAATTAAAGATATTAATGACTTCTTTTAATGAAACGAGTTCTTGCATTCAGTATAGAAATCTGATACTCTGAAATCTATTTACTTTTCTAGGTGAAAGGCGGGAAAAAAATTACTTGTAGGTCAGCCCTCTACTTCGCGCCTTACGCTAAGCTCATGGAACAAAAAGCCCGCAATACGAAGATTTGCATTGTGCAGTTAATGAGCATTCTAGAATTACAGGTACTTGTAGTAGAAAGGATGAGCTCACTGATAGTTTTACAGAAAGTTAGTTCTTAGCATTCCCGAAGCCAATTTCTGATGAAACGCTCTTGTTTCACGATTTAGTCACAGTATAGGAATCTGTATCTGCTTATACAGACCGCAGGTTATGGTGTAGTGCGTGATGGAAGGTGTATGGAAGAAATCTTCTCGTTTTCGTTTCCTACTCCATTCGTACCCTACCCTCTGTCAACTTTTTTTCATGAGCCTTACGCGAGGTATACGCTGGTGGTAGCAACGTGGTCGGTCGGCTTTCTTCGAATACATGTTCGCGAAATTTTCTTAACGTTTTCATGTTAACTACGTCTTATTAATCCCAAGTTAAGCTTCGTGATTACTGTTGCTCCTTCATGTTTGGTATACCGATTCATTACTATCGTAGTAATTTGTCGTAATTCCTGGAGTATCTATCATGCTCTGTGACATGAATTACGAACACTGGGAGAATACTTTGGTACCGGTCGCATTTATCTTTTCTGCGGTTTTATTTAGAGATGCGCTGAAATATCACAAGAACACTTCCAAAAGTCCTTTTTCTGTAACATTGATTTTAAGGGATTGTCCCATTTCATACAGCTGTTTATTAACCCCAAATATTCAATGAGATGGGCTCCAGATATCCATCACGAACCTTGCATCAAATATTATCGGAAACTTTATCTTCATTATAGACATTCTTTTGCATTTAAAGACAGCTACCATTCACTACACCAGGTGTAAAGTTTAGCCTAGTCTTCCCGCGTTTTTTAGAGAATAAACCATTCTTGTCACTTAATATGTAACTATGATGACATCAGATCTACATCTACATCATACTCCACAAGCCACCTAATGGTGTGTGGCGGAGGGTACTTTCGGTATCACTATCTGATCCATCCAACCTTTTTCCACTCGCGAATGTTCTCCTCGTGGTCAATAGGCGAAATGTGTGTGTATATATATATATATATATATATATATATATATATATATATATATATATATATATATATATATGTGTGTGTGTGTGGGGGGGGGGGGGGAGAATGATTTAATATGTTGGCCCGAATTTTCAATAGTAAATCTCTACGTGAGGTACATGCCTCTTGTAACGTCTCCCAGTAGAATTTTTTTTAGAAACTTCGTAACGCTCTCTTGCCTGCTAACCGATCCCGTGAGGAAACGTGTCATTCTTCGTTGGATCTTCTCTATGTACTCTAGTAGCCATACCTGGCAGGGATCCCATTTAGATGAACAATACTCAAGAATCTGGCGAACAAGCGCCTTATATGCCACTTATTTAGTGGACGATTTACATTTCCTTAAGATTCTTCCCATGAATCAGATTCTGGTTTCTGCTTATCCTACCATCTGTTTTATGTGGTCATTCCACTTAAGATCGATCTGTATAGTTACGCCTAGCTATTTTCCTGCAGACACTTTCTCCAGCTGTTTATCATCAGTAGTGTAGCTGTACAGTAGTGGATTTCTTTTCCTATGTATGCGCATTATGTTAAATTTATTTACGCGCAGGGTCAACTGCCAGAGTCTGCACCATTCATCAATTTTGTGCTGGTCGTTTTGCAGATTCTTACTATCTTCTGGCGTTGCTATTTTGTTATAGACAACTGCATCATCTGCGAATAGCATCTGACGTTTTCTACTAGATCATTTATATATATCGTAAACAGCAACGGTCCTATCACACTTCCACGTTGTACTCCGGATATTACCTTTACATCTATGGGTTTTGTTCCGTTAAGAGCGACGTGTTGAGTTCTGTTTGCAAGAATGTCTTGAATCCAATCGCAAGACTGCTCCGATAGTCCGTAAGTTCGTACTTTTTCGATTAAACGGCAACACGAGACGGCGTCAAATGCCTTACTGAAACCAAGGCACACGGCATCAACCTCAGCATCGTTGTCCACTGGGCTAGGGTTCTCATGGATGAACAGAGCGAGCTGAGTTTCGCAGGATATCTCTTTGCGAAATCCATAGATGTACATTTTACAAAAACGTAATAATTCTTGAGCATAAAACATGTTCCATAATTCTACAACAGATTGACGTCAGCGATATAGGTCTGTAATTGTGTGGATCTGTCTCACGGCCTTTCTTAAAAACGGGAATGACCCGCGGTTTTTTCCATTCGTTAGGTACCTGTCGTTGCTCAAGCTGTCTACAATAAGTTACGGCTAGAAAGGGAGCAAGTTCTTTCTCATAATCTTTATAGATAGTCTTATAGGTATCTCATCTGGTCCTAACGCCTTTCCACAGTTGAGCGATTGTAACTGCTTTTCAATTCCGCGATCGATTGTCTCAAAATCTGCCATCTCGACGTCCGTACGGCGATTGAAAGGAGGAACAGTGTTACGATCTCCCGCGGTGAAACAACTTCGGAAGAAAAGTTCAGCGTTTCGGCCTTCTTTCTGTCATATTCCGTTTTGATGCCGGTGTGGTCGCTGAGATAATGAATAGATGATTTTGACCCACTTACTGATTTTACATACGACCATAATCTCTCAGGGCGTTTACTCAGGTCGGTTGACGTCTTACTTTCAGAACGATTGAACGCTTCTCTCAATTCTCTCCTCACGCTCATTTTCGCTTCGTTCAGCTTTTATTTGTCAGCTAGGGTTTTACTTCTCTTGAATATGAGACAAAGTGTTCTTTGTTTATGTAGCTTTTTTCTAAAACAGCTATTAAACAATGGTGGGTCTTTCCTGTCCCTTAAAACCTTACTCGGAACTTACTTTTCTAGGGCGTACTGAAAGATGCTTTTGAATTTTTTCCATTTGTTCCCCACATCTTCGTCCTCATCACCGAATGCTGACTGCTGAGATATTCAGAAATTTGTATCCTGTCACCCTTGCTGAGCAAGTACATCTTCCTATCTTTCTTAACATTCATTGTGGGACCCGTCGCCATAGATGCTGTCACAGCCTTAACATCACTGATACCTTCCTCTACGTTAACTGATTCGATAAGTTCAGGTCTGTTTGTTGCCAGGAGGTCTAAGACGTCACCCTCACGAGTTGGTTCTGTAGCTATATGCTACGGGAATACTAAAGTAACAATGTGGGGTGCCTCTAGGGCCAAGTTATTGGCTCCTCTCCAAGCTGGAGATACCCCCAAACAATATCAATCGAATAATCAAACTGGTTTAGAAATAAGCAAACTTTACAGTGTTTGGCTGGATTTCAGTTCATAGGGCACAGTTTTATGAAGTGAACACTCCTTAATTAGAAGATTTATATAAAATTTGTTTAATCATGACAGCATGCTAAGACAAAGTATATTTAATGTTTCATGCAAGTATTGTATAGACATAATTGTAAAGAAGTTTTAATGAAACCCTGTTGTCATATTTTGGTTAACTTCATATCACCTATTAAAAGCTAATTTTATGAATGTGCAAATGTACTTGCGAGAATCGAGTTTCATAATTTGACTATGAATATTTTAATTTTAAAGAGTATGTTTCAAGCATGAAATGAAAAAAAGCCTTCACACTTGTGCCACTTCTGGGCTAGCAATTTCATCTTCGTTAAAGTTAACAGTCGATGCCCCTTTCGGGTACAGATTGTGATCGACATTGGACGCTCTTTTGGTGAGTGAACTTCCTGAGATGTTTTAAACCTTTTCAAGTTTTTCATGTTTTGTGGCGAAGGGGTGAATAACTAATACCTCTCGTTTGTGTGTTCCTTTAGTGTTAGTTATAAAACTTTCAGCAGGCGAGACGACCTGATAACGCATTAACCTGTCTAGACGACATTATTTACAAAATATCCACTGTTTTATTAACGATCTAGCTGCTTCCAGCAACGTGTTGCTGTGACTCAACCTGGTTCAATGGAAAAAAAGAATCACCTGTTTCTAATATGTCCGTATCATCATCTCTTCCACCCCGTCTACATCCCTCTCATCCTCCTCCCCCTGTCCATCGCCTTCTGAACCCCCTCTTCTAATTCCCCCTGTACCTGTACCTCGTCTCTCTCTCTCTCTCTCTCACACACACACACACACACACACACACACACACACACACACACCACCACCACCTCCTCCTCCTCCTGCTGAGCCCTCCCCCTTTGCGTCCCCTCCTTCCAGCTTTGCATGTCTATTTTCTCCCAACAATCTGTCGATCTCCTCTCCACCCTATCTGACCTTCAGCCTTGTTTATTGTAAATTCATATTATCAGCAATCTGATCAAAATCGGATACTCCACATATACAGTTTTCCTGAGTACTAACAATGTTTCGCTCGTCCAAAGGTTTATCACAAGAACAGGTGAGTATAATGAAGTAAATCAGTCAAGAACTTTAATATTTTTGCTACTAACGGTTCCCTTTATAAATCAAAGATTTGTTTATATATTATATACATGATTATTCTTATTAACGTTTAAAATCTTTCGAAGCGACGCAGGTGACGGAGAGATTAGTAATTCAGTGTAAGACACATGGGAGCAGCAAATGTCGGGAGATACCACGAAAGTGGATGACTAATGTTGAACATGTGACGTCACCAGATGATGTACCTCGCCGAACGTGCAGCAGTTGATCTTAAGTCCCCAAAGGTTTTTTTTTTTATAGATGTTACTGAGAATCACGCTGAGTGTTTTAAAATACGTATCCAAACTGCGCGCGTATTTGAAATCAACGTTTTGACAAAATACCGATGCAAGCGGCAAAGAACTTTCGGAGATATACAATTTTGACAAACATTTACTGGTACATCTTCAATTACATAGAAGTTTTCTGAAGTCCATTGCGTTTGTCCACAGACGATACTGGGGGGACTGTATGCAACAGCATCGTCGGCGAATAAACGTAAGGGCCCCACACACGCACTAACCGACGTACTTACATATTGGACGTATGCAGGCGCTTTGACCGACCGACGAACATTCCATGTCGGGACGTAAATTGGGTAGAACCACCTGACATCCGATACGCCACCATTTCCTCCAACCACCCTCCCCCCAAACAAACTGTGCCGTGTATAACGCAATCGTGCCAGCCGCCCTACCAAAGTTCGTCTTTTGCTACCGCGCGGGGTTAAATGATCTGATAAACGTAACAGTGTACGAGGCGGACAAAACTAAGGACACAGTTCGTGGGGAAATTTAAGGAATGCAAATGTTTGTGGGATACGTCATGCGAGGAGTATGGCAATATAGAGGCAAGAAATGAAGCACCTTTCGTAATGGTTTCCTATGGCATATAGAAAAAAGTCCGTCGACCTCCTGCTTTTAAGTTTTGTTTCCGATACTTACAGGAAAGAAATATAAAAACCGGCATATCTACATTTAATTGATGTTCATCCAATAAACACACTCGTTTCATTGGTCCAAGGGTTAAAAAAATCAAGTCTGTGTCGAAGCCCGCTACCATGAAGAGCAACATGTGGGATTTGAAGGTCATCTTTTATGCTACATAGATAAATTAACGAAGTTCACGTGAACACCCATTTTATTTATTTTGTTTTATCATGGTGTACCTCCACTGTCAACTATAAATCGCGTTGCAGGTTTCAGGAACCATTTTAGTTGATTGTGGGGATACAACAGCAGTGAATCTGAGGCAATCTTGATTAGAAATTAAAGGCTGTAAGCTGGAGAGAGAGGCTTCTCCTTCCAACTTAGAGCCTCTCTCGTGGCTTTATTCTTAATCTTTAATAAATGGTTTGATGTTCAGCAGCGCCGAAATGCATGTTTCATCCGTTGTTAGATAATTATGAAAGTTGTCAGGTCCCAGGTGCTTAAGTAACAGTAGTAGTAGTTGTCTTCAGTCCTGAGACTGGTTTGATGTAGATCTCCATGCTACTCTATCCTGTGCAAGCTGCGCCATCTCCCAGTACATACTGCAACCTACATCCTTCTGAATCTGCTTAGTGTATTCATCTCTTCGTATCCTACGATTTTTACCCTCCACACTGCCCTCCAATGCTAAATTTGTGATCCCTTGTTGCCACAGAACGTGTCCTACCAACAGGCCCCTTCTTTTTGTCAAGTTGTGCCACAAACTCCTTTTTTCCCAATTCTATTTAACAGATCATTAGTTATTTGATCTACCCATCTAATCTTCATTCTTCTGTAGCACCACATTTCGTAAGCTTCTATTCTCTTCTTGTACAAACTGTTTATCGTCCATGTTTCACTTCCATACATGGCTACACTCCATAACAAATACTTTCAGAAACGACTTCCTGACACTTAAATCTATACTCGATGTTAAATTTATCTTCTCCCGAAACGCTTTCCCTGCCATTGCCAGTCTACATTTTATACCCTCTACTTCAACCATCACTTATTTTGCTCCCCAAATAGCAAAACTCCTTTACTACTTTAACTGTCTCACTTCCTAATCTAATTCCCTCAGCATCACCCGACTTAATTCGACTACATTCCATTATCCTCGCTTTGCTCTGGTTGATGATCATCTTATATCCTCCTTTCAGGACACTATCCATTCCGTTCAACTGCTCTTCCAAGTCCTTTGCTGTCTCTGACAGAACGTGGTTAAATTCCTTTCCTTGCCGTCACTTTACCCACAGGTTTCTCTCATGTTTTTGCCTTATCTCTAAAACAGCCAAGGAAAACTTTTGTTTCTAAGTAAAACCAAGAGGGATCTCGAAGAACACAAACTTAGGATAAACAAATGACGACAGCACAGCACTGTAATCGGTCAGTGCAGTCGGTCGAGACGTCTGCAGGCCGCCACGAAATTTTGTCGGTCGGTCGGGATGTAATTCGATGCGTGTGCAGCGGCCTTTAGTGGTGCAATGGGAGCTACGATTCCGGCTACGACCCAGAGTTTTGCTAGCTGCGCCTCGGACGAGCCAGAAAGAGTACACACAGCGGCCAAAGTGACCCGCGGATTGGCGTGCGTCGGCCGGGCTGCTGCGCGGACGTCAGCGGCAGCCTTGAAGGCAGCAGATTCGCTCCCGACAGGCAGGCAGCACCACCGTCCAGAATAGCTTCGCGGTAGCCGCCGTTGCTTTCGGCAGTGTGTTGGATTGGACTGCCGCGGCGCGCGCCTGAATGGAGCAGGTGACCAGGTGCGCGAGCGGTCCACCCCGGCAGTGATCGTGCGCTGCCCGCCCTTGGGGCGCCGCGGTAAACAGGCCCAGGCGATAATTATACCACGGCTGACGCGAGAGAGGAAAGAGTGGGGGCAAACGCGGTTGCGACGCACCCGGGTGCCTTTTGAGAGAGCCGCTGCGTGGCCGGCAAACAGTGTTCCGACATCCAGTTACATCTACGCCGTACTGAACCTTTCCCTTGCCTTTATCGTAATTTATGTACGGCATATATACATAATACGCATTAAAATACGAGTCAAAGAGATGATCATCGTCTAAAACGTTTCATGAATTTCGTTTACAGTTTTAGTTTTTGCAACGAAGTGCGTTACTTACGGCAAACACTGTTTGAACATGGCACGAAAGTAAACGTTTGGCTACGCTACAGAAGAGTCTGTCTCTGACATTTACATTCATTGCCTTAGCGAACTACCAAATATTCACCTCACACTACACTACAGATCTGTGATACAACAACCAAGATTTAATGGCGGGGCCCAAAATCACACAAGCCAAAGATAGCATCAAAATTAAATTTCTTTTACATGCAAATAGGCAAGTGACTGTTTCAATTACCACGTACGCCGCATCTGTTTGGTCATTCAGTACTACTTAGACACACACTGCTTGTTACATAATGTACTGGAGACGTTTTGGTGTCCGTACCTGACAAAACATCTAACTCTAGGTACGGCCACAACGAGTCATGTAACTGTGACTAAGGGGGGGGGTAGGACTTCAAACATGCCGACTTGGAGCAGGAGAAGCACCACAGGACATTTTATTTTCTACTGTCGATACTTCTACAAACAAATTCATAAAACTTTGTCAGAATGACCAGGAAAGATTCAGGATTCACATTCGTAGCAGCGGAAGTTCAAAAACATAAAATAAATTTTTTACACGTGAAATTTCATCATTTTTTCACTTACTATTGGCTACATTTGTTGCTATAGGTACACTTTTGTTCATAAGTAAAAGAGACTGTTCGATGAATTTTGCACAGCATACAAACCATACTTACAAGTGCCTGAAACTCTAGAATCTATTTGATTTATGAAAAAATGAATGAGCTGTTACGTTTTAAATTGTTTAAAAAATCAAATTTTGTTAATTATCTCAATTTTTACCACAGTTTTAAATAGATTTACAAAATTCTATAATTTCATACACCTGTAAGTATGGTTTGTACGTTGTGCAAAATTCATCAAATAATCTCTTACTTGCGAAGAAAATGTACCTATAGTAACAAAAGCAGCCAACAGTAAGTGGAAAAAATGATGAAATTGCACATGAAAAAATTATTTTGTTATGTTTTTGAACTTCCGCTGCTACGAGTGTGAATCCTGAATCCTTCCTGGTCATGCTGACAAAGTTTTATGAATTTATTTGTAGAAGTATCGACAGTAGAAAATAAAATGTCCTGTGGTGCCTCTCCTGCTCCAAGTCGGCCAGTTTGCCGTCCTACCCCCTTAACTGAAAACCACAATGTGTGTATTGTAACAAGCATAATTAATCTTGATGCAGTATTAATGTTTTTAGTGAATTTATGGTTACCTGTTACGGCTGTACCATTTTCAAGCACCACTTTCTCGTCTCAATGCGACATAATGGAAACATGTAAAATGAGTAAAAAAGTCTGCTTGGTGCCAAGAGTGGGGCTGCACTACCACCAGACGAAATTCGAGAGCCGACAAGTCTGGAATCACTGAGAAGACGTAACTTTAAAGGAAGGGGGGGAAAGAGTAACTGCTTACAGGCTGCATTCTGTCCTTATGCTCAGTAGCCCTTGAACAACAAGACCACACACCTAATCATTTACCGACCCAGAAAGGCAACCATATACAATTACCAACGTCAACAGTCGAATCCCGTCAGATGCGCTTCGACAGAAGCTATGGCTTAAGTTTATCGATCTGTCGAAATCGCAGTCATTAGCTCTAGCTGACGTGGAGGATACGCAAAAGACTAGCCAATAATTATGTTTGAAGAACCATCTCATAAGCTAAAATGTAGATCAGTATCGCACGGAGAAACGACAAACTCGGTTCCATCAAACCCTGTAATAGTTACTTTAGCCTCTCGCATTTTTTCGGAGTTTATATAGGAACTATGTTCATAGCATGCATTAAAATACGCGCGAACACATGTCCACTAAGTTACCCGAATTTACCTTACAGTTTTAGATTTCTTGAAAAAGTCCGTTAAACATACCAAAGTGCGTTTAAATATGGGGTGATCATAAGGACACACACTACAAGTCAATATGTTAACTATAACTTTTGACATTCAATCGCAACCTATCGCCTCCAAACGTAACGTAAGCCTCAGACTACAACACCGATCAGTGTCATCACAAATAACATTTCAAGGTGCGGTTTCCAGTGTATTGTAGCCCCGAACCAATTCCAGCGTCTTAACCACTACAAAAACTCAAATTCGTTCGACAAGCATATGATGCAAACAATGTTTTAAATTATTTGCATCTGAAAGAGTATGTTGCTATATTGTTTTGGTCAATATACACGCAAACTATTCTACATTAGCGTGTCATTCACTGACAATGCTACTTTAGTGCCCTAATGGATGGAAAATAACCTCGAGTGCAGTATGTCCCCTGCTCCGTCGATTTCTGAATAATTCACATGTTTGGTCACTGCTTTGTCCTAGAACCTGTTCGTTATTAGGCGCCTTTGCTTTCTACAGCGGTGCGTGTGCCGGTACGGATATGATGGTGGGACGTAGGGAATTCTGATTGTAGGTCGAACCATCGGACCACCATGAAACTGGGTGGATGAATTTGGGCCCGAAAAATACACACGCAAACAAACCAAACTTTCGAATGAATTTGCTTTACCTAAATACAGGTAACACGTCAGCACCGGAATTTCTCATCTAATCACGTGGACCACATCGATCGGACAGGAGTACACTCCAGATGATGCACTACGTTCACACTTCGACGCAGGTTTTCTTTTCCTTCGTTTTGAACACCCACGTACGCTTGCAAACACCCGCTAACATACCGCCCCTAGCCCCTTTCCCTCCAATCTTTTGCAGCAAACAAAAATTTTCTTCTGTTCGCGGCGAAAGCAAAGCAAAATTTGACAATCATCTCTACACTAACATCACTAAAACGCCCTAGAAGCAACAACACGCCGGCTCGTTGTGGGAACCATCGTGCCGTGGATAACAAGCGACGTCGTGATTAAAACCTGTCTCCCTTCGGCTGTACAGCGCTCATTAGTTACAGCTTCAGCAAAAAGCTGCTGCTGGCCAATTAAGATCTCTGGCCTGAATCCAAATCGAAAAAAAAAGGGAAAAAATCACCATCGGTACAAAATTTTAACGGCTAGATTACAAACAGCAAGGTAGCATGACATACAACAAAAATGATATAAAGTATCTCCTTTGTATACGTTCAATATTGCAAAGTTTGAAGTAAATGCTGCTACGTAAATGTTACGTCTCTTACAATATTAACCAACTTGTAAGACAGCTAACGTTCATTTAGAAAAGTCAGGCAGTTTTCTAATGTCAGAATCAAAGTATCGTGTTTATTAAATCTGAAAACTGGTACAGAGACGTCTCTGTCAACCGTAATGTACATCAAAGCATGGCTAGCAGCTGGCAGTTAATAAAGTCATTTCACTGACTTCGGAACAGTTTTCGTTGCAGTTTTCTCGTTAGAACTTTGTTGTAACTAATATTTACCAACGGGCTAAGCAGGCCATCCATCCTTTATTTATAAAATTAAAGCCAGTGGAAATTAGGAATTGTTTTGTCAGTACTCTGACAAAAGCTTAAAGCCATAATCGTTGTAAGCGCATACAGATGGAGAGGAAGCGTGTAGTGAGATGCAGACGACACACACTGAACACAAAATACACTACTCACTGTCATCGAGGGCGAGCAGACTGCCGGTCGCAGCACCTCCAGGCACCAACGTGGCCGCAAATAGGCTGAGTATCACTAAACACCACGGTGTTAAGGACAGCGGCGACCGCAGGTACACGAAGGCCATGCCAAGATCAACAACAGTAGGGTTACTAGTGGTGCCGTTACAGTCAAGACTCCTGCTAGTGTTGCGAGTAACGGCTACAGATGGGGAACGGGAGCTATACACAAACGACTCCTTCGGCGGCACGAGCCTGACTGGGCGAGACAGCCGTGGCCAAGGTGTGCGCGCGCAGCTGATCGTTGCAAGGCCGCCACTGGCCCGGTGGGCGGTGGAGGGGAGGGAGCGGACGCTGGCGCCGCCTCGCGGGGGCTCTGCGAACCTCCCTACCTTGCGCGGGAGGTACTCCTAAACCGCAGTCTGCCGAAGGGGGAAGTTGGGCTGAATTTCGCATCTCATAGTGCAAACTGTGATACACGAAAAACAGTACAGTAGAAATTGAGGCGAGAAGCACAGGACTCCATCGTTTGCGTCTTCTCAAGTTTTTCTTCACCGTACACTTATTAAAAAGCGCGAATCCAAGGGCTAGGGTGGAGGTAGGGTGGTGGGGGAGGGGATGCTCATATGACCCTCCCCAGCCTCTCAAAAGAATTACAGACGGATATATATAGACAGAGTGTTTCAAAATTACACCGACAAACTTCGAGGGGACGTAGCAGATGTATTTAGGAACAAAATGAGCATAGGAACCCATGACTGCAAACGTCATCCAAATACGCTACAGAGCATCGAAATTATAACGCCAGAGCCTGAGTATTCAAGTATGCACAAGGTGATCGTTTGGTGATGTTACAAACTTTCAGGGATGACGGCGAAGGATAAATATATGTTTCTTGAGTCAAGGGATCCTGGTCCGGGAACGAATAAGTAGAAATGTATAAGCCAAAATCATTCTGTTACCTCTGACCGTGGAATACATGTACCGTTACTGTTGTTGCTAACACTCTAGGGCAGGCAACTTTGAGAGGTGGTAGTATGTACAGAATCGAGCAGATATGCAAGCTATCATACACACATAAAAAAAGTTTTGCATCACTTCGGTTCTGAGAGTTCCGCAACCTGTACAGAAAATTGGAATAGAGATCAACTTAAACATCATTTCCGCCCTTTTTATTGTTCTTGAAAACCACACATTGCTTGTTGTTCTACCATACAGCGAGGCCTTCAGAGGTGGTGGTCCAGATTGCTGTACATACCGGTACCTCTAATACCCAGTAGCACGTCCTCTTGCATTGATGCAGGTCTGTATTAGTCGTGGCATACTATCCACAAGTTCATCAAGGCACTGTCCGTCAAGATTGTCCCACTCCTCCACGTCGATTCGGCGTAGACCTCTCAGAGTGGTTGGTGGGTCACATTGTCCATAAACAGTCCTTTTCAATCTATCCCAGGCATGTTCGGTAGGATTCATGTCTGGAGAATATGCTGGCCACTATAGTCGATCAATGTCGTTATCGAATCCTGCCTTGGGCATGGGTGTGTGATGTCCTTAGGTTAGTTAGATTTAAGTAGTTCTAAGTTCTAGGGGACTGATGACCTCAGCACTTAAGTCCCATAGTGCTCAGAGACATTTGAACCATTTTTTTGTCGTTATCGTGAAGGAAGTCATTCACAAGATGTGCACAAAGGGGGCCGAATTGAAGATGAATGCTTTGCCAACATGCTGCCGATATGGTTGCACTATCGGTCGGAGGATGGCATTCACGTATCGTTCAGCCGTTACGGCGCCTTCCATGACCACCAGCGGCGTACGTCTTCCCCACATAATGCTACCACAAAACAGCAGTGAACTTCCACCTTGTGCACTCGCTGAACAGTGTGTCTAAGGTGTTCAGGCTGACCGGGTTGCCTCCAAACACGTCTCCGACGATTGTCTGGTTGAAGGCATGTGCGACACTCATCGGTGAAGAGAACGTTATGACAGTCCTGAGCGGTCCATTTGGCATGTTGCTGGGCCCATCTGTACCGCGCTACATGGCGTGGTTGCAAAGATGAACCTCGCCATGGACGTCTGGAGTGAAATTGCGCATCATGCAGCCTATTGCGCACAGTTTGAGTCGTACACGACGTGCTGTGGCTGCACGAAAAGCATTATTCAACATGGTGGCGTTGCTGTTAAGGTTCCTCCGAACCATAATCCATAGGTAGCGGTCATCCATTGCATCCCTTGGACGGCCTGAGCGAGGCATGTCATCCACAGTTCCTGTCTCTCTGTATCTCCTCCATGTCCGAACAACACCGCTTTGGTTTACTCCGAGACGCATGGTCACTTCCCTTGTTGAGAGCCCTTCCTGGCACAAAGTAACATTGCGGACGTTATCGAACCGCGGTATTGACCGTCTAGGCATGGTTGAACTGCAGACAACACCAACTGTGTACCTCCTTCCTGGTGGAATGACTGGAACTGATCGGCTGTCGGACCCCCTCCGTCTATAGGCGCTGCTCATGCATAGTTGTCTACATCTTTGGGCGTGTTAATGACATCTCTGAACAGTCAGAGGTACTGTGTCTGTGGTACGATATCCACAGTCAACATCTAACTTCAGAAGTACTGGGAACCGGGATGATGCAAAAGTTTTCTGGATGTGTGTATATGCAAGGTATCGCTGGCTTTAATCGTAAATATATGTCTGAGTGAAGCTACTCTTGTACCACCGCAATAAAATAAAAACAGTGAATAGTAGAGGAAATGAAATGAGAACAGTGGCGAACTGAAGTTTACAAAATAATGACGAGTTTTATTAACCCCTTGGTTAAAGCTGATAAATCTTACAATAAAATGACGAACACCAATCAGATAAAGAATGGTGTTTGATAGGCAGAGCATACATTGGAATGAAAGCGGTACAAACTCTTCCCTTAATTAATTCCTTTTACAATGCGATGTGACTTTCTTACCTGAATCCACTGTGAAGCCCAACTTTATCCAAATGGAATCAACTACGATCAGCTGTATCACAAACTGTGATTCACCTGAGAACAGGGAGCCGTGAATATCGTGTAACAATACCACGCCGGTGCAGCAGTACATTACCGTTTCACCTTGATTCAAGCGGTAGCAGAAAACGGCGCGCTGTGGACGAGGAGCTGTCCCTGAGGCAGCTGTATGTTCTGACGCGTCCACGAAAATATAGGAACTACGCGGTCTGGCGTTCTGATTATCAGAACGCGGGAAACTTCCCTATCAGAGCCCTGAAATCCCGGTAGATTTCAGTGTGAGGTGCACTCGTTCGCTGTTCTGGCCAAACCAATTTGTCTTTCAGGCATGAAAGAAAGTGCTGGAATCGTCAAACGTCAGACGTCCGACTCAAGACGAGTACGTCCTCTCTCGCGACACACGGTAAATCCGAGATGATATGAAGTTCCACTGTCGGTATAGCTGGAAACTATCACAGGCTCTTAGTCCATTACAAAATACAGATCACAAGTCTCACCCACTAGGGAAAGAGACGAAGCTCTCCACCAGGGGAGGACCAGAAGTCGAAGAAAGCAAAGAAGCACAACCACTTTCCACCAAGCCTCGGTACAGGAGGCGAATTAACGAGAACGAAACCACCCCCACATTCTGCAAACGAATCGAACTACTCTCTACTCACTGAATCTTCCCTTCTGACTGTTCTGTTCCCATACTATGGGAACAACAGCAACAGCATTCCGCTGTGAGCTTTATCTGCAGCAGCATTGAACCACTATGCCCCGTCGACGTCTTTATCGTCAACGGCGCCACCGCATGCCAATCTACAAACATATCATAAGCCTCGAAAATAAACTTGGAGGCAATGGAACAGCTCAAGCAGTAATCTTAAATGGACCTATATTCTTCCGAGGCTGCAGGATTAATTTTAGTCTGAACACCGCTACTGGAATTTGTGGTAGTGGTTGGTTTACCCTAGCCATTGTTTGTTGTGAAAACGCCTGCCTTCCTGGACTTGAATTTTTCGCCGATCGAGATGTCATCGCCTAGAAGACGTGGCATTGTGGAATCGACCAGAAGATTCAAAGTAGACCTAGTTATGTCTATGGTAATATGCCTTTTACATTGCATATTCGCTCCTGTAGAAAAGTTAGTAATTATGAAAAAATAAATGTATGGATTAAAGGACTTGATGATAATGTAACTGTGACTGGAGAAATTACTTTGTACTATAATTATTAATATTGTTGATCCTTGACCTCTGCAACCGCTAGACGTACATCGCGAACCGGAGGCTCAAGGATGCAACAGTTTGAAAAAATCCGAAAACATAGTGCCGCACTGCCCGCATATCCTGAGAGGAGCCAATCAGCGACTCCAAGTCTCTCTTGTCTGAAAAAAGAAGATTTTAGACTTTGGAGTCGTCGTTCTCTTGGTCACGATGACCATATTTTGTCAAAAACATCTACCTAGATTGGACCACAGCCCCTCATTTACATAACGATTTAATCTCTCTGGGCTGACAATTTCCAGTTTCTGAAAGAAGACTGTTAAGCTTCTAGACAGTTGCACCCATGAAATATATGTATTTGCCGCTCACTAAAAAAACCTAGCGATTTCCTGTTGTTGACGTGCCTCCTCTAAATATGTATGCCAACCGGTCCGTCCATATGCACTGAGTTTTATGACCTTCCACCATTTCCACAAAAGATCACCTTACATCAGTCTCTCTTAAGTGGCTTCTTCCAACCACTTTCAGCCATCCTGCCGTCTTCTGTGATAGACTGGCGCCTGGTCCAGGTAAAATGTGTTGTGAACCTAAGCGGAAAGAGGAGAGGGCTACGACCAGAAGTCCTCCTGCAAGTAGGAACCCCTGAATACTGTTTTCCAGAATCATTCGCATGATCACGTAGCTACACTCAGCATTTATGGTCCCCATTTCATCTCATTCCCTGTTCTCAGTCACCTCAACTATGACCCCCAGGTATAAGCTCTCTACGGGTTACACATGCATTTACAATAACATTCTACCCACAATTTCCTCATGTAGAAAAAGTCATTAACCACACATAGCAAACGTAGTACGGAGGAACACTGAGATCATGTCCCAGAATGTGAATGTTAACCTCACTGATTAGGTTGTTAAAGTGAGGGAGTCATTTTCCTTCTCTCAAATAATTACCAGTAAATATGGGCTCTAAATGCATACCGTAAGAGCCATGAGCATTTGTACATCTTCGCTACTGTGAAACACACCTCAGTATTTGTAGCTCTTAAGACATGCATTTAAGAGCTCATGTTTACTGGACATCATTTTCCTGTTTTTGTCCATACTACCAATATTGAAAGTTGTCTACCCTACAATCTTAGCAACAACAGTATCGTTACATGTATTCCACAGTCACAAGTATCAGAATGAATTTTGCTTATAGCTTCCAACTCGTTCATTTCCGGACCGGGATCCCTTGACTCAACAAACTGATACATGTATCCTTCTCCATCATCTTTGAAAGTTTGTAACATCATAACGGAATCACCTTGTCTATAAATACACGCACAAATGCCAGCGCTATAATTTCGACACTCTTAGATGATGTTTCCGGACAAGGGTTCCTATACTCATTGTGTTCCTCAAGACACTTTCTAAATCCCTTCGAAGTTTGACGGTGTAACTTCGAAAAACCCTATAGACACTACTGGCCATTAAAATTGCTACACCAAGAAGAAATGCAGATGATAAACGGGTATTCATTGGACAAATATGTTCTACTAGAACTGACATGTGATTACAAATGGTTGAAATGGCTCTGAGCACTATGGGACTTAACTTCTGAGGTTATCAGTTCCCTAGAACTTAGAACTACTTAAACCTAACTAACCTAAGGACATCACACACATCCATGCCCGAGGCAGGATACGAATATGCGACCGTAGCGGTCGCGCGTTTCCAGACTGTAGCGCCTACAACCGCTCGGCCACCCCGGCCGGCATGTGATGACATTTTCACGCAATTTGAGTGCATAGATCCTGAGAAATTAGTACCCAGAATAACCAAATCTGGCCGTAATAACGGCCTTGATACGCCTGGGCATTGAGTCAAGCAGAGCTTGGATGGAGTGTACAGGTACAGCTGCCCATGCAGCTTCAATACCATACCATAGTTCATCAAGAGTAGTGACTGGCGTATTGTGACGAGCCAGTTGCTCGACCACCATTGACCAGACGTTTTCAATTGGTGAGAGATCTGGAGAATATGCTGGCCAAGGCAGCAGTTGAACATTTTCTGTATCCAGAAAGGCCCGTACAGGACCTGCAACATGCGGTTGTGCATTATCCTGCTGAAATGTAGGGTTTTGCAGGGATGGAATGAAGGGTAGAGTCACGGGTCGTAACACATCTGAAATGTAACGTCCACTTTTCAAAGTGCCGTCATTGCGAACAAGAGGTGGTCGAGACGTGTAACCAATGACTCACCATACCATCACGGCGAGTGATACGCCAGTATGGCGATGACGAATACACGCTTCCGATGTGTGTTCACCGCGATGTCGCCAAACACGGATGCGACCATCGTGATGCTGTACACAGAACCTTTATTCATCCGAAAAAATGACGTTCTGCCATTCGTGCACCCAGGTTCGTCGTTGAGTACACCATCGCAGGCGCTCCTGTCTGTGATGCAGCGTCAAGGGTAACCGCAGCCACAGTCTCCAAGCTGATAGTCCATACTCCTGCAAACGTCGTCGAACTGTTCGTGCAGATGGTTGTTGTCTTGCAAACGTCCGCATCTGTTGACTCAGGGATCGAGACGTGGCTGCACGATCCGTTACAGCCATGCGGATAAGATGCCTGTCATCTCGACTGTTAGTGATACGAGGCCGTTGGGATCCAGCACGGCGTTCCGTATTACCCTCCTGAACCCACCGATTCCCGATTCTGCTAACAGTCATTGGATCTCGACCAACTCGAGCAGCAATGTCGCGATACGATAAACCGCAATCGCGATAAACTAAAATCCGATCTTTATCAAAGTCGGAAACGTGATGGTACGCATTTCACCTCCTTACACGAGGCATCACAACAACGTTTCACCAGGCAACGCCGGTCAACTGTTGTTTGTGCATGAGAAATCGGTTGGAAACTTTCCTCATGTCAGCATGTTGTAGGTGTCACCACCGGCGCCAACCTTCTGTGAATGCTCTGAAAAGCTAGTCATCTTCTTGCTGACGGTTAAATTTCGCGTCTGTAGCACGTCATATTCGTGGTGTAGCAATTTTAATGGCCAGTAGTGTATATTCGTTTCAGGGCAACGAACGGCCATGTGAAGATAACTACACTATTTATTTTTCTTTTCCTCCAATCTTCCCAAAAACTCTTTTTTTCAGAATAGGCTCTTTTACTCTCATCTGACCATGCGACCCCAGTTGTTTTTCTGCGTATTTTATCTTCCTGAAAAGCTTAGAATTTCTTGACTTCAAATACTTTTTTGCGTTGCTTCCCTTTCGTTTTTCTTGACTCTAGTACTTTTTTGTCTTGCCTCCCCACCTATTTTCATTGTCTGTTCTCTTGTTGTGGAAGAATAGGTGAATCTTCTTTGTTGATCTGCCTTCATTCTGTTACATGTCCATGGAGTGTAAAACTTCCTTTCCTGATCTCATCTGTTCTTTTAGGGCAGAATGAGATTATTTCGTTATTTTGTATCAAAATCCGATTTTTATCTTTGTTCTTGATTGGACGTAATATTTTTCGCAAGAATCTTCTGTCTACCTTTTACCAAATCTTCTAATCCTGTTTTACAACCAGACAAAATTAGTGTTTCCGAGCTATAGTGGTCGTCTGGTGTTACAAACAAATCTGTTATAATTCCTTAATTTAACATCTTTAGAAATACAAATTTTTAACTTTTATGTAATTTTTTTCATTTTTTCAGTTATGAATTAAATTGCTTCTTTTGACATTTTTGTGTTTCTTCTTCTTCTTCATTATCGCTTTGGCGTGGGAGACCATATGTGTTCTCTGTATTCCTCCACCAATGATTTCTACTGTTGGATTTCTACAACAGCATCTACGTACATACTCCACAAGCCTACCGTGGAGTGGCGGAGGATGGCCTGTACCACTACCAGTCATTTGCTCTCCTGTTCCACTCGCAAATAGAGCGAGAGAGAAAATACTGTCTGTATGCCTCCGTATGAGACCTAATTTCTCGTATTTTCGTGTTCCTCATGAGAAACGTATGTTGGTGCCAGTAGAACCTTCTGCAGTCAGCTTCAAATGCAAGTCCTCTAAATTTCCTTAATGGTTTCTTCCGATAAGAACGTCGGCTTCCCTTCAGCAATTTCCATTTGAATTCTCGAAGCATCTCCGTAAACTTATGTATTGTTAGAAGCTAGGAATTACAACTACGAACAACTTAAATTGCAAGAAAATGCTGTGGGGCAGGCTAACCAAAGACTGCGTTTTATTGGCAGGACACTTAGAAAATGTAACAGATCTACTAAAGAGCTGCCTACATTGCGCTTGTCCGTCCTCTTTTAGAATACTGCTGCACAGTATGGGGTTAATGGAGTAAATTGAAAAAGTTCAAAGAAGGGCAGCACGTTTTGTACTATTGCGGAATAGGGGAGAGAGTGTCACTGAAATGATACAGGATTTGGGTTGGATATCATTAAAACAAAGGCGTTCTTCGTTGCGGAGGAATCTTCTCACGAAATTCCAATCACCAACTTTCTCCTCCGAATGCGAAAATACTTTGCTGACGCTGACCTTCATAGGGAGAAAGGATCGCCATAATAAAATAAGGGATATCAGAGCTCGTACGGAAAGATAATGGTGTTCGTAATTTCTGCGCGCTATACGAGATTGGAATAATAGAGAATTGTGAAGGGGGTTCGTTGAACCCTCCGCCAGGCATTTAAATGTGGTTTGCAGAGCATCCCTGTAGACGTAAATGCAGATGTAGATGTAGATCGGTAATAAATGCAGCAACCCACCTCTGAACTGTTTCGAAGTCTTCCTTTAATGAGACCTAGTGCGGAACCCAAACACTCGAGCAGTAGCTCTGGCGCCTGAATGAAATTACCCGCAACCTTTGACAACGTGTCTGGCGGAATGGCTTCACAGGCAGATGAGATGTACTGCTTCAGCTGTTCAATTGTTTCTGGATTCTGGCGGTACACCTGGTCTTTCAAGTGTCCCCACAGAAAAAAGTCACAGGGGTTCATGTCTGGCGAATAGGGAGGCCAATCCACGCCGCCTCCTGTATGTTTCGGATAGCCCAAAGCAATCACACGATCATCGAAATATTCATTCAGGAAATTAAAGACGTCGGCGTGCGATGTGGCCGGGCACCATCTTGCATAAACCACGAGGTGTTCGCAGTGTCGTCTAAGGCAGTTTGTACCGCCACAAATTCACGAAGAATGTCCAGATAGCGTGATGCAGTAATCGTTTCGGATCTGAGAAATGGGCCAATGATTCCTTTGGAAGAAATGGCGGCCCAGACCAGTACTTTTTGAGGATGCAGGGACGATAGGACTGCAACATGGGGCTTTTCGGTTCCCCATATGCGCCAGTTCTGTGTATTGACGAAGCCGTCCAGGTAAAAATAAGCTTCGTCAGTAAACCAAATGCTGCACACATGCATATCGCCGTCATCAATACCGTGCACTATATCGTTAGCGAATGTCTCTCGTGCAGCAATGGTAGCGGCGCTGAGGGGTTGCCGCGTTTGAATTTTGTATGGATAGAGGTGTAAACTCTGGCGCATGAGACGATACGTGGACGTTGGCGTCATTTGGACCGCAGCTGCAACACGGCGAACGGAAACCCGAGGCCGCTGTGGGATCACCTGCTGCACTAGCTGCGCGTTGCCCTCTGTGGTTGCCTTACACGGTCGCCCTACCTTTCCAGCACGTTCATCCATCGCGTTCCCAGTCCGTTGAAATTTTTCAAACGGATCCTTTATTGTATCGCTTTTCGGTCCTTTGGTTACATTATACCTCCGTTGAAAACTTCGTCTTGTTGCAACAACACTGTGTTCTAGGCGGTGGAATTCCAACACCAGAAAAATCCTCTGTTCTAAGGAATAAACCATGTTGTCCACAGCACACTTGCACGTTGTGAACAGCACACGCTTACAGCAGAAAGACGACGTACAGAATGGCGCACCCACAGACTGCGTTCTCTTCTATATCTTTCACATCACTTGCAGCGCCATCTGTTGTTGAAAATTGTAACTGCTGTAATTTCGAAAGTTTGTCCGCCTGAAAATATACTGTTGTCCCAAGCATAATGCAACAAACGGTGTATTTCTATCGCTGCTCGTTTAGTTTTTATTGCCGTTTCAAATATAACTGTCATTTTTGAAACACCCTATATGGGTGTTCGAAAATTCCCGTTACAAACTTCTGGGGCTTGTAGAGGGGCGAGAGTATATAACCATCTGAATAGGAACCTATGTCCGGAAACCTACCGTTTCCTTGCAACAGCCATTTGAAAACATGTTTGGTAGTTAGGCATTCACAAGGGTAGTCATGGTGGGGATGGTTACGTCGGACCTGCTGATGTCTTTTGACGTCTATCCTACTTCTCTGATACGGTTCGAGCCTCATTCACGTGTCTTTGAGAGCTAGGCCAACGTGTTTGAGTACACGTCTGCAGAATAAACCGACAGGATCCTTCTGAACGAATAAGCTCACGGTAATGAAGAGCTGTTCGTTGCTTTTATAAAGATCATTCTCTTCAATGTCCGACTCCATCGCATATACTTTTCCCCATAATTAGTCAATGGCTTCGAGAAAGGGTACCTTCATTGTCAGCAGGCGTGGCTGCGATGCTTCAAGGGGATGGCGCACATCCGAACTGGAAGAAACCGTAATGCATCGCGTTGCAGGGAACCCTTCAAAGAGTACACGAGTAAATTCTTTGGCTATTAATGAGTGGAAATGTAAAACAACGTTTCTGGACATGGCTACCAATTCAAAATATTATCTACTCACTCCTTTCTACAAGTCTTACAAGTTTGTAAGGGAATTTCCGAACACCCTATAGAACATAATGGCTTTCCAACCGTAATTCCTGGGACTCTCCCGACGGTACCCTATCCTCTGACTAGCACTTGCCGTCGTGACCCATTTTCTTTCCTCAGGCCCAGCGCCTCCGTATCTCTGATGACATCCTTCCATCTAATCCATGGACTTCCTCGGCTCCTTCTACCTGAGAATGCAACTCTCAGTAGCCTTTTCTCTTCTGCCACAATTAGGTGTCTTCATTCTTCGGCCAATATCAGCTAGTGAGTTGTATTTTCCATTCTTGTGACAGTGGGTCCATCTTGGACCTAAACTTTTGGGTCATTTCTAGTGTCCGATTCCACTCGTCGCTTTGAGCAATGACGTCATACTTAAGGTAGAGACACTACGTAAAGGTAATCTTTGAAAGCAACAGATCATATTCACAAACAAACTAATGTAGTATACGATAAAGTTACAATCACAGTTCACGTGATTAATTACTTATGCACAAATTATGTCGAAAAGAACTGAAGGTAATGTAAATGAATAACAACAGAGAAAGAGAAGTATACGTGCTTGAAATAAACGATTATCGTGATTTATGCGAGTAAGGAAAGCACAGAGAAACTTTAAAACCATTACGGCTTAGCGCGTGATGAAGTCGTACTGTAGTGATATTGCCAGGTGTGTGCACTAAAATGTTGGTTAATAGGATTTCTGAACTTGTAATTGCCCTATGAACTACTACAAAAATGTTACTAATATTTGAATAAGTTAGTAGAATTGACCTATATAGAAGGCCCATTCTAGTTACCGATTCGAATTTTTGTTATTTCACCGCAGTTGTTTTAGAGAGCAATCACAAGTGTTGAAATGCCATTACGTTTCAGTGCATACAAATACTGCAAAAATGATTTACAAATGAATCATGGAATGGTTGGAATCGGTAACTGGAGTTTGTGTCTATAGGTTAGTTCTAGTTATCAATTCCAGTATTCGTTATTTTTTTGTGGGTTTTCGTTAATTATGTACTGGCTTTTCATTTAGAATTTAGCGTGTCGGTTTCTCCACATTTCATGCCACTGTTTCATATTCGTCGTCATTCATTTCATTTTTCTGTTGTTTTTTAGTTTCCCCCCGCCCAAAAACCCAACTTTCCTGCGCTTCTCTCATTACATTCAATAATTAATAGTAAGCTGTTTTAAAATTAATTAATTAACTGCTAGGCTATTTTACAGTAGTAAGACTCTACCATGCGCTTTAGTGCAAAGCAGTTTAAAGGTTCTCTGTGCTTCTCTACTCGTATAAATAACGAGACTAATTCTTATCAAACATGACATTTTTTAAAATTTTTTGTTCTTAATTACTTTCGATCTCTTCAGCTCCTTTCGATATAATTCATGACTAAATAAATAGCTGCATGAAATATGACTGTAATTTAATCGGATTTTTAATTCGTTTGTTTACGGGACATCACACAACACCCAGCCATCACGAGGCAGAGAAAATCCCTGACCCCGCCGGGAATCGAACCCGGGAACCCGGGCGTGGGTCCGTTGGTTTCATAGATGGCCTATATGTAGCGTCTTTGCATTAGATGCGACGTCATTGCTCAAAGGCGACGAGTGGAATTGGTCACTAGAATTTGTACAAACTTTTAACTTAATATTTTTTTTTCTCTAAACAGTTTTTGATGTTGCTGAGCAAGAGTCATACAATAATTTTCAAATGGACACACCACCGTTTGACTGTATTATTGTTTATTTAATTACGACCTAGGTTTCGACGTTTTACGAAATTTTCAAATGATTGAGTTTATGTCATTAACATATATTGCAGGACATCATGCTCAAAATTGGCTATAAATGAAGAGAAATACTGGCATTGCGTAGGGAGCCATTATTTTTCTTAATTTATTGCCGATTTTGAGCTTGACCTCCTGCAGTATATATTACTGAAAAAACTAAATCAGTCGAAAATGGTATTAAAGACCGAAACCGGCGCCGTAATTAAATAAAGAATAATCCAGTCAAATGGTGGTGGGTTCTTTTTCTCGAAGACAGTCAATTTTTGTTCGTTTTATGTCTTTAATGTAAATGTTTCAGACTGACATTGAGCTACGGGGAAAATTAAATTCTGCTGTAGTCCGATTTTAAAACTGTTCGAAACTGCTCTACTGCAGGGCACGCCCCCTAACCCAAAATACGCTACGACCCTTGCCTTAACCTCAGTTTCTATTTTGTTCTGTTCGATAAAAAAATGCTTCCTAAATATGTTTATTCTTTTAAAAGTGAATTCATCAATTCATTAGGTTACCATCTTTAGGCGCCTTGCTCACGGCCATGTACTCAGTTTTCTCCTTGTTAATTTGTAACCTTACTTTCCTTGCAATATTTCTGTAAGAACATGACATGAGCTGCAGGTAGTCTTTACCGTTACTTATTAGAATAACATCGTCTGCATCTGATATTCGATTATTGTGTTAGTGTCCAGTATTATCCTAGAAGAGTTTAATTTTTTTGCGTCCTCTGTCTGTCTTTTCTAACTTAAGTTAAAAGACATTGGTCATAACGCAACTCCTTGTCTAAGATGAGTTCTAACTTTAAAATGCTCTGGCATCCCTGTACTGATCTTTGTACTCCGCAGTACGTTTCCTCTAAATACACTCCGTACTTGGTTATTAATACTCTTGGCGAGTTGCTTTCATTGGTCGCGGACTTTGTCTTTTCAGTCGATGTTTGTAGACTTGCCGTTTCAGCTGTCTCATTGGGAAATTCTTTTCTCTGCATCCGCTAAGGTTTCATCTGTTGTCAGAAGATCGTCTGAAAAGTCTAAACACTGTGTTGCTTCTATAGAACTACACAGATTTACGTAGTTATTAATTTTTTGTTTTTCTTCCTCCGTTTTCCATATTCTTACACCTTTTTATTTTTTACGTGTATCAGTTTCCAAATTCTTCAGTTACCTTTCGGAGACAGAAGTAGCATGAAAATAAGTCTCGAAAATTTCATGATACGTTTGTGGCAGTTCTAATTTAATGAACTACTGATTGATCTTAAACTCACATACTCACTCAAATCCTCACACCGCGGAAAAAAAAAAAAAACTGAAACAAATCTTTCACATATATTCCGAAAACATATTGACCCTCATAGTAGCTATCTCACTTTAAGTGAAATTGCATTTGTATCAGTATCCCCCTCCCCCATGAACCATGGACCTTGCCGTTGGTGGGGTGGGGAGGCTTGCGTGCCCCAGCGATACAGATAGCCGTACCGTAGGTGCAACCACAACGGAGGGGTATCTGTTGAGAGGCCAGACAAACGTGTGGTTTCTGAAGAAGGGCAGCAGCCTTTTCAGTATTTGCAAGGGCAACAGTCTGGATGATTGACTGATCTGGCCTTGTAACAATAACCAAAACGGCCTTGCTGTGCTGGTACTGCGAACTGCTGCAAGCAAGGGGAAACTACGACCGTAATTTTTCCCGAGGGCATGCAGCTTTACTGTATGATTAAATGATGATGGCATCCTCTTGGGTAAAACATTCCGGAGGTAAAATAGTCCCTCATTCGGATCTCCGGGCGGGGCTACTCAAGAGGACGTCGTTATCAGGAGAAAGAAAACTGGCGTTCTACTGATCGGAGCGTGGAATGTCAGATCCCTTAGTCGGGCAGGTAGGTTAGAAAGTTTAAAAATGGAAATGGATAGGTTAAAGTTAGATATAGTGGGAATTAGTAAAGTTCGGTGGCACGAGGAACAAGACTTTTGGTCAGGTGACTACAGGGTTATAAACACAAAATCAAATAGGGGTAATGCAGGAGTAGGTTTAATAATGAATAGGAAAATAGGAATGTGGGTAAGCTACTACGAACAGCATAGTGAACGCATTATTGTGGCCAAGAGAGATACGAAGCCCACACCTACCACAGTAGTACAAGTTTATATGCCAACTAGCTCTGCAGATGACGAAGAAATTGAAGAAATGTATGATGAAATAAAAGAATTATTCAGATAGTGAAGGGTGACGAAACTTTAATAGTCATGGGTGACTGGAATTCGGTAGTAGGAAAAGGGAGAGAAGGAAACATAGTAGGTGAATATGGATTGGGGCTAAGAAATGAAAGAGGAAGCCGCCTGGTAGAATTTTGCACAGAGCACAACTTATTCATAGCTAACACTTGGTTTAAGAATCATGAAAGAAGGTTGTACACATGGAAGAACCCTGGAGATACTAAAATGTATCAGATAGATTATATAATGGTAAGACAGAGATTTAGGAACCAGATTTGAAATTGTAAGACATTTCCAGGGGCAGATGTGGACTTTGACCACAATCTATTGGTTATGACCTGTAGACTAAACCTGAAGAAACTGCAAAAAGGTGGGAATTTAAGGAGATGGGACCTGGATAAACCGACTAAACCAGAGTTTGTACAGAGTTTCAGGGAGAGCATAAGGGAACAATTGACAAAAATGGGGGAAAGAAATACAGTAGAAGATGAATGGGTAGCTTTGAGGGATGAAGTAGTGAAGGCAGCAGATGATCAAGTAGGTAAAAGGACGAGGGCTAGTAGAAATCCTTGGGTAACAGAAGAAATATTGAATTTAATTGATGAAAGGAGAAAATATAAAAATGCAGTAAATGAAGCAGGCAAAAAGGAATACAAATGTCTCAAAAATGAGATCGACAGGATGTGCAAAATGGCTAAGAAGGGATGGATAGAGGAGAAATGTAAGGATGTAGAGGCTTATCTCACAGGAAAATTAAAGAGACCTTTGGAGAGAAGAGAACTACTTGTATGAATATCAAGAGCTGAGATGGAAACCCAGTTCCAAGCAAAGAAGGGAAAGCAGAATGGTGAAAGGAGTATATAGAGAGTCTATACAAGGGCGATGTACTTGAGGACAATATTATGGAAATGGAAGAGGATGTAGATAAAGATGAAATGGGAGATACGATACTGCGTGAAGAGTTTGACAGAGCACTGAAAGACCTGAGTCGAAACAAGGCCCCCGGAGTAGACAACATTCCATTGGAACTACTGACGGCCTTGGGAGAGCCAGTCCTGCAAAAAGTCTACCATCTGGTGAGCAAGATGTGTGAAACAGGCGAAATACCCTCAGACTTCAAGAAGAATATAATAATTCCAATCCCAAAGAAAGCAGGTGTTGACAGATGTGAAAATTACCGAACAATCAGTTTAATAAGCCACAGCTGCAAAATACTAAAACCAATTCTGACAAGACGAATGGAAAAACTAGTAGAAGCCGACCTAGGGGAAGATCAGTTTGGATTCCGTCGAAATGTTGGAACACGTGAGGCAATACTGACCTTACGACTTATCTTAGAAGAAAGATTAAGGAGAGGCAAACCTACGTTTCTAGCACTTGTAGACTTAGAGAAAGCTTTTGACAATGTTGAGTGGAATACTCTCTTTCAAATTCTAAAGATGGTAGGGGTAAAATACCGGGAGCGAAAGGCTGTTTACAATTTGTACATAAACCAGATGGCAGTTATAAGAGTCGAGGGACATGAAAGGGAAGCAGTGGTTGGGAAGGGAGTAAGATAGGGTTGTAGCCTCTTCCCGATATTATTCAATCTGTATATTGAGCAAGCAGTAAAGGAAACAAAAGAAAAATTCGGAGTAGCTATTAAAATCCATGGAGAAGAAACAAAAACTTTGAGGTTCGCCGATGACATTGTAATTCTGTCAGAGACAGCAAAGGACTTGGAAGAGCAGTTGAATGTAATGGACAGTGTCTTGAAAGGAGGATATAAGATGAACATCAACAAAAGCAAAACGAGGACAATTGAATGTAGTCTAATTAAGGGGGGTGATGCTGAGTGAATTAGATTAGGAAATGAGACACTTAAAGTAGTAAAGAAGTTTTGCTATTTAGGGAGTAAAATAACTGATGATGGTCGAAGTAGAGAGGATACAAAATGTAGACTGGCAATGGCAAGGAAAGCGTTTCTGAAGAAGAGAAACTTGTTAATATCGAGTATAGATTTAAGTGTCAGGAAGTCATTTCTGAAAGTATTTGTATGGAGTGTAGCCATTTATGGAAGTGAAACATAGACGATAAATATTTTGGACAAGAAGCTTTCGAAATGTGTTGCTACAGAAGAATGTTGAAGATTAGATGGGTAGATCAAATAACTAATGAGGAAGTATTAAATAGGATGGGGGAGAAGAGAATTTTATGGCAAAACTGGACCAGAAGAAGGGATCTGTTTGTAGGACATGTTTTGAGGCATCAAGAGATCACGAATTTACTATTGGAGGTCAGCGTGGCGGGTAAAAATCGTAGAGGGAGACCTAGAGATGACTACACTAAGCAGATTCAGAAGGATGTAGGTTGCAGTAGGTACTGGGAGATGAAGAAGCTTGCACAGGATAGAGTAGCATGGAGAGCTGTGTCAAACCAGTCTCAGGGCTGAAGACCACAACAGCAACAACATCCATTAACCTGGCCTGGCGCGTATAAAGAATTAACATTATTCTGGAACGGAAACAGTGCAAAAACTGATGCTTCACAATTATTAAAGTATTACATATTTTTCTATCCGACGGCAGCTTCTGTCTGGGCAACTTCCCCTCGCTTAATCACAATCTCTCTTCATGAGGTAATCCATTTCCTGTCTAGCGCAATACAGAGTGGCGGCTGGTTACTAAAAGTGAAACAAATTTCCAAATGAATTAATAATATGATTATCCAACAGTCGCTGTCCTTACTGCATCACCCAACAAACAAAATGGCTCTGAGCAGTATGGGACTTAACATCTGAGGTCATCAGTCCCCTAGATTCAGAACTATTTAAACCTAACTAACCTAAGGACATCACACACATCCATGCCCCAGGCAGGATTCGAGATTGCGACCGTAGCAGCAGCGCCGTTCCGACTGAATCGCCTAGAACCGCTCGGTCACATCGGCCGGCAACTCCTGGATGGTCGCTGGTGCATGTGGGCGTGTTGCTATACGACTCTCCTACCTATCGCACATATACTCGATGGGATTTAAGTTGGGGGAACATACAGGCCACTCGATTCACCGAATGTCCTCTCGTTCCAAGAGCTCCTATATCTGGCCATTTCGGTGCGGTCTCACATTTTCATCCATAAAAATGAAGCCAGGGCCGAATGCGCAGCTGAAAAGGCGCACATGGGGAAGTAGTGCAGTGTCATAAAAGCACTGATCGTGAGTGTACCGTTTACAAAGATTATGCCTCTTCACAACATAGCACATGTATCACTTTCGGCAGTGTGCCTGAGTACATTACGTGTAACCCCTTCCCGCCATATGAACGTACGTCCAACACTGAAGAAAATGATCGTTTTGTTCGTCCATGTGTTACGGTGTGGTGAGGCGTAATGTTGTGTGGACGTGCTCACCTCCAAATCTTACGCATGAAAGAACAAGAAAAGGCAAACTTCGTCTAACCAGAATGCATAATTGCAGGTTGACAAAATTTCCGTCTCAGTAAATGTGCTTAGTCGGCAAGGTCTCATAGAAGTCTAGACTTGTTGGCATGTTGAGACTTGCACCATTCCCTGTACTCTGTGTCAAATGCTTCTCTACGGTGTGAATTATCACATATAGATACTGAAAAATTAGAATAGGTTGCAATGAGTAATTTTATTCCACATGTCTTAAGAATGAAAAAGGAATAAACTGAACAGACTTAAAGCTTTCCCTATTACAGCAATTACTCTTTTTAAGTGAATTTAATGTGTTACATAAGAAAATTGGAAATGGAGTAGATCGAAGACAAAAAATGCAAACTGGTGTATTTGGCAAAAGAAATTGTAATGAATAAAGAATATAATGTGTTATCGGAAATAGAATAAAGCATTGCAGATGTACAAGCAAGGCTTCCGTGTTGCATTAAACACGGTATACGGGATCTGGATACAACTAGTATTTACTGTAAATAACGACGGAATATGGCCATGTGTTGGAGTATTCACAGAAAGTGATGGCTCCAGTGACGTTTACAGTATAAAACGGTACACAAAAAATTCTGTTTATAAAAATTGAGACACTTTTGGTAGCCCCTTGGTCCATCTGGACGCTCAGTTCCTTAACAGTTGCAAGTCTTCCCGCCTGTACACATCTTCGCAGCCATCGCTCACCCTGTCACATCTTTTTTTTTTTGTGCACAACGTATGCTTTGGATTCGGTTTTGGGTGGCGCCATTTTGCCATGCATGATATACTTTGACCACGGCATCACCTGAACAGTTAAAAAATTCGGCAGCTTCGGAAATGCTTCCACACTTGCCCCGAAAGCCAATGATAGTGCTCCTCTGGACGTCAGATAAAGCCTCAGTTTCCACACTAGGGCCAGCCAATGTGGCCGAACGGTTCTACGCGCTTTAGTCTGGAACCGAATCCTGCCTCGGGCATGGATGTGTGTGACGTCCTTAGGTTAGTTAGGTTTAAGTAGTTCTAAGTTCTAGGGGACTGATGAACACAGATGTTGAGTCCCATAGTGCTCAGAGCCATTTGAACCAACCACACTAGGACGACGACTGCACTGTTTTTCGCCTCCCCACGACACACTTCATACTCACTCCAGGGCAAGCGCTCCCACCTGCCATTTCTGAGTGGTTATTGCATCAAGACGTCGAACATGGGTATTGGTCGCATTAATGTGACTGGACCGTCTATTAATAAATACAGTACACTGATTAATATCGGTTTATTTGCAGTGTACATAACGTAAAAATTGGAAATAAAAGAATTTTCGCATCAGGACTGGATCTCACCATCCTTGCATTACCGTTTTGAAATCCTACCGCTGCGCCAAGTGTTGCTGGGGAACGACACTTATACAAATGGCTTATGCCCCGCCAAAATGCTATCGGCCATCTGGAGCTCACCCTCCGGTCAGTTTCATTTCTGGCCAAGTCCTGTATACACCATAAATATGGACGAAATTGTACTGAAAACTGTTAACATCGAGTATAGATTTAAGCGTCAGGAAGTCGTTTCTGAAAGCATTTGTATGGAGTGTAGCCATGTATGGAAGTGAAACATGGACAATAAAGAGTTTGGACAAGAAGAGAATAGAAGCTTTCGAGATGTGGTGCTACAGGAGAATGCTGAAGATTAGATGGGTAGATCACATAACTAATGATGAAGTATTGGTTAGAATTGGGGAGAAGTGGAGTTTGTGGCACAACTTGACAAGAAGAAGGGACCGGTTGGTAGGACATGTTCTGAGGCATCAAGGGATCACCAATTTAGCATTGGAGGTCAGCGTGGAGGGTAAAAATCGTAGAGGGAGACCAAGAGATGAATACACAGATTCAGAGGGATGTAGGTTGCAATAAGTACTGGGAGATGTAGAAGCTTGCACATGATAGAGTAGCATGGAGAGCTGCATCAAACCAGTCTCAGGACTGAAGGCCACAATAACAACAACGCTTGAAAAGAGAAGCAAAATAGTGTAGCACATTTCGTACCAGTCAGTGAGTATTGGGAACGGAAATTCATCGAAGAATGTCATAAGCGTATGGAGGACACCTTTGCAAGGGTCAAGGTGTGGCACAAGCGATTCAGTGAAGGACTGGTGCCACTGCCCAATAATGCACAGCGTGGAACACCAACCGTACTGCATTACCGATTCCGTTGACCAGCAAGTGGATGCCCTCGTTACTCAACATCGGCGAGCTACAGCAGCAGCCGTTGCCGCAATCGTCTGACTGAGCGTCGGAAGTTTTCTCGCCTACATACGCTATGTGATCAAAAGTATCGGAACATCTGGCTGAAAGTGACTTACAAGTTCATGGCGCCCTCCATCGGTAATGCTGGAATTCAGTACGGTGTTGGCCCACCCTTAGCCTTGATGACAGCTTCCACTCTCGCATGCTGCGCAGGATTAGCCGCCCGGTCTCAGGCGCTGCAGTCATGGACTGTGCGGCTGGTCCCGGCGGAGGTTCGAGTCCTCCCTCGGGCATGGGTGTGTGTGTTTGTCTTTAGGATAATTTAGGTTAAGTAGTGTGTAAGCTTATAGACTGACGACCTTAGCAGTTAAGTCCCATAAGATTTCACACACATTTGAACACTTTCCACTCTCGCAGCCATACGTTCAATCAGGTTCTGGAAGGTTTCTTGGGGAATGCCAGCTTATTCTACACAGAGTGCTGCACTGAGGAGAGGTATCGATGTCGGTCGGTGTCGTCTGGCACGAAGTCGGCGTTCCAAAACATCCCAAAGGTGTTCAATAGGATTCGGGTCAGGACTCTGTGCAGGCCAGTCAATTACAGGGATGTTATTGTCGTGCAATCAGTTCACCACAGGTTGTACTATATGAACAGGTGCTCGATCGTGCTTAAAGATGCAATCGCCGTCCCCGAATTGCCCTTCAACGGTGGGAAGCAAGAAGTTGCTTATAACATCAATGTAGGTCTCTGCTGTGATGGTGTCACGCAAAACAACATGGTGTGCAAGCCCCCTCCATGAAAAAACACAACCGCACCATAACACCACCGCCTCCGAATTTTACTGTTGGCACTACACACACTGGCAGATGACGTTCACCGTGTATTCGTCATACCCACACCCTGCCATCGGATCGCCACATTGTGTACCGTGATTCGTCACTCCACACATTACGACCCTCTTCAATTGTCGGCGGTCTCTGTCATTCAACGTACGTGGTCGGCCTGTACGCTTTTGTGCTGTACGTGTCCCTTCACGTTCCCATTTCATTACATCAGCGGAAACAGTGGACCTAGGGATGCTTAGGAGTTTGAAAATCTCGCGTACAGACGTGTGACACAAGTGACACCCAATCATCTGACCACGTTTGAAGTCCTTGAGTTCCGTGGAGCGCCCCATTCTGCTTTCTCAGTATGTCTAATGACTACTGAGGTCAATGATACGGAGTACCTGGCAGTAGGTGGCAGCACAATACACCTAATATGAGAAACGTATGTTTTTTGGGATGTCCGGATACTTTTGATCACATAGTGAAAGAACAGGCTGAAGATTCGCAAAGAGTGCGGCAAAAGGATGTGTCATCGTCTTCAACCAGCACAAGATGTATGAAACAGGATTTTCTCTGGAACATCTGCAGCATCATGCCATCGAAGGGTATCCGCTGTTGTAACGAGTGGTTACTGTTCAGAATTTTCCATTTTTCTGTTTTCAGCACGACTGAGCGTATTATTCGGTCGTCGCGTGAGCGTGCTCGTTCTGTCATCACATGTCACGACGTGTTCAGGAGTTCATCGCCCAACCAAGGGACCACACCTTCTTTCGTAGGCAATTACATTATTATCCTATCAGTGGTTTTGATTTTACGGTCTCAGGCTGGCATTTTTTGAATGTACCTTACAGATTACAATAGTTATGGAGAAACAAAGAGCTTCCGCAGGATAGAGTAGCTGGTAAAGCTGAAGACCACAACACGGGGTCGATTTTTAGTGAGGATTCAGAGAACGACAGTTATCAACGGGTGACTTTTTCTGTGGAAACACTTCCCTGGATGTATGCTCTGTGACCGAGTGGTTCTAGGCACTTCAGTCCGGAAACGCGCTGCTGCTACGGTCGCAGATTCGAATCCTGCTTCGGGCATGGATGTGTGTGATGTCTTTAGGTTAGTTAGGTTTAAGTAGTTCCAGGTCTAGGGGACTGATGACCTCAGATGTTAAGTCCCATTGTGCTTAGAGCCATTTTGAACTTCCCTGGAAGTAAGTATTGAGGTAATGCGGAATGAACGACCTCTCTCTCATCCTGATACCAAAAAAGTGTATTCCTGGCCAATTCTTCGCTGGTAGAAAACACAGAATAGTTTTGTACATGTAACGGCCAAAGACCAAAGACAGGCGAGATCGCGAATTGTCCGGCCATTTCGCACTTTCGCCGAGAGGTTTGCCAAAGTCCTATTACTTGAAAGAATCGGAATATATCCGACTTTGTCCAGGCATTTCGCGAATTGGCCGGAGATTCCTAGCCAAAACGAGCTGTGATTGAATATATGTATGGAAATGCCTGGCTCAATCGCACTGTGCATTTTGATGAAGCGACAATGTGCGTCTCCCTCACTTTCAAGCGCAAGGGGCGAAGATGCTTCAAAATTCAAATCCAATATTCCCACCTGCAAAAGTTGGAGACCATGTTCGTATCCGATTACCAGATGGTGGCAGAGGTCGCGGAGATCCCCGAAGCGTTCTTCCAGTTGTCATGAACGTTCAATGCACTTTTTACAAACTATGAACAAAACATGTTGTTCTCAAGCAATTGTATTCCAGAAACGAGTTCTCTACATTGCACAACAAAATGCTCATTCTGGAATCCGTCGCCAAAGAACAAAATCTTTACGAACTATATCGTGTTTACAGCCACTGACCAGTGGCCAATAATACAGTCGACGCAGTTGCTCTACTAAATGCCTCACGTATAGCTGCACATGCAGAAATAAGAAAATATTGTGCAATTCCAAAAGTCATAAAAGCTTAACTTCTTGTAATAATTGAATACCGATTGTATTGAAAACGATTTATAAAGAGAAAAAATTGTACGAAGTTTACACTTTTATAAGCGAGATTGATAAAATAAATAGATTCTGTACTACATCTTGAAATTTTACACATTATCCACTTTTTATTTATCTTCCTATTCCGGCCGATCTGTATACGACACTTCCCAAAATGGTCGGCCATACCCCGAACACAAGAAAAGATCGGACACTGTCCGGTCAATTTATAGCGATGTTGGCCATTTCCTGAATTTGAAATTGTTCAGTCAGAGCTGCTTTGCTCTTTCTTTGGAGTTTGGCCGGTCGGTCTCAGCCACTTCACGAACTGGTCTGTCGAATTCCGAAATCAGGAAGAGATCGGACATTGGCCGGCAAATTTAAAGCGTTGCGACTTCGCAACTTGGCCGGTCAGTTTCCCGCTGTGGCCGATTTCGGGCTTTGGCCGTAACGTACACTTATAACGTGCCACAGGAACATAAGTGAGGGACTTGTGCTCTTTCCACCTGTAGGGGAACAACCATGTAATTTCCACAATTACAGTTTTCACTGAACATACCACGAAAGACGTTATCCTTAATAATTCAATGTTGAGACGGTGCATCATCAGTGCGCAGCATGTCTATTGTCCCAAACGCCTCTGGCATCGCTCCACACAACACTGAGTCATCCAGTAGCGGTACGTATCATGACGTGTGCCTCACGGCAGCTACTCAGCCACTAAAGCTAAATTTACTCCACACCTGTCAAACAGTTGTGATGATTCACTGCGCTATCGAACTATCAAAAAGAGTTTTCCAATGTGTGAGGGTCGCCACAGGTGACGACACTGCGTGCCAGTCGCACTCTTCTGGATTCTAACGTTGTGTTACACGCCATGTCACTGTAAATCAACAACATACAAACATGAAGAACCGATCCGATGTATATTAAATTTCGTGGAGTATTAAAAGTAACAAATTTTTACAGCCGAGATTGCGTACAAAACTGTTTTTTAGTGACCTATTTTGACAGGTAAGACTGCCATCTTTAAAATCATACCTTTTTCTGCATCACTGTCATTCAGTTACATTATGTATTTCGAGTGAGAAGGCTCCAAGAGGTGTTTCACTCCTCATGCAAATGTAAACATTGACATAAACGTACACTTTTATTATACATTGTGGAAGCATGAAAGGAGTGCTACATATGTAGGCATGTCAAGTTCCGCAAGATGTATTTTAGCTGTGTACATTATTATTTATGACAAACCTGTTTGGAATTTTAATTTTGACAAACCTGTGTGGAATGTGCATACTCTCCATTAACACATTAACACGGCATGAGTAATGAACGCGCAATGGAACATGACGTACAACCAAAAAAGTTTTTAAGAATCTAGAGTGACAGTCTTCCCTGTCGAAACTTATGAAGAAAAAACAGTTTAGGACGAGATTTTGGCTATAAAAATGAATTTAATGAACATGCCGATCGCTCTTTCTCATTTCTCATTTTGAGAAACTTCAATGAAAGAGTATTAAATGATTACTATCACACTGTTAGGGACTGATGTTTGTCACCTTCACTTTGAATTGTCACATCCAAGGACATGAGTACACTCTAGTATTGGTTGTGGAATAGTGGCAAATAACCTCGGAATGTCAATTTAAATAATGCCTGGAATGCACGCTGTCTCAATTCATGCAGGCGCTGGATGCTGGTAGGAAAGTTTACACCTTCGCATCGCATCCCAGACATGCTCTTTAGATGACAAACCAAGGGCCAAGATGCAGGCCAATCAACGACCCGTACGTTACTCATAGCATTTATACCGTGTGGCCATGAGGGGTACGACAATAGTGTTTACCACTCCCACTACATACTGTCAAGCATGCTGCCTCCCTCCAGTAATTACAAATCAGTCCTGTCCTCATATCTGTACGTCTCCATACCATGATTCGAGCAGCTGGAAGGTTTAGGTCTCTAGAATCGAAGGGTCCTGTGACCTTTCGCTAGGTCGCCTGTGGACATATTGTCGTCGATCTGACCGTTACAAGCAGAAACGAGATTCGTCACTGAACGCCATCGAACGCCACTCAGTGTCTCTGCCGACGCTATCTCTATGTGACGCAAATCTATCGTCTGTGGTACGCCTTCGTCAGTTATCGATGCTTGACAACTCGAGATTGCAACCCAGCCTCGACTGTTCTGTTCCCAAAGGTCACTTTTCTCACATCTCTGTGCTGTATCGGGACCCGTAGTCCACCAACATAACATGCTGATTCCACAGGTTACCGAAGCGCCAGCCTGCAAGCAATGTTTGTTCTGGAGCCATTTGCTACCATCCCTTGAGGTCAACAGCAACACCAGGTTGTTTTTCTGGACAACTCTGATAGCTGCCTCCACGACAAGCGGCGTTTCATCCACTACCGTCATTGACAATGAGACGTTCAGTACAACAGTATTGTAACTATGATGTAAGGACATTTTTTCCACAAGATTTCCTATGGTGTAACTGGTATTGTAATGTTCAGTTCTCCGTTCACTATGGCCGCAGTCAACACAGATGTGACCACCCGAGTTATGTTGTTACTGCAAACATGTAGCAAACGCAAAAACTGCTACTGACTTCCATGGATCGACTCTTTGGTGAATAGGTTCCTATGACAGTAGCCATCGTTCCCTGCTGTTGATAACAAAGTGTTCCTTGGCCCAGTTATGTCGCAGGCATGAAACAGTATTTGATTGCACTTGGAATCTATGAAAGATACGGTTTATACAACGTTCCACGAACATATTCTCTACAGAGGTTTTCAAGATACATGGCTTGCTACATCACCCAATCTGAATTCATGTTACTCTTGGCTCTGGGAATATCTGAAAGTAAGCGTTTACCAGGGATACGTTCGGTCTTTGATCTGAAGGACAGTATACAGGAACACGTTACCAAGATTCCACAGAAACTGCTGCGAGCAATTGTTCATGACGTCGTTTTATGGCTGCAGCATCTTGCCGACGTCTCTGGCGCTCATAGTGACCAAATTGTGCAATTGGCGGTTATTAATAAATTGAACATTATTCCATTCTCACTTGTTTGACCTTACCTGCCCACGACCTATTCCTAATCCGTTACATATGGAAACCTTTCTTGCATGCTCACTGCCAAATTTGCACCTGGTGGCCAAAATTTGAACTATTTTTTTCCAGCGCAAACCGTTTGCACCTTAACGCATTAGAATATCTTCCAAGTTTCACTGCTGTAGGATAATTACAGCCCACACTGGACGTCTGTGAGTATCTTTGCTTTAATTATAACCATCCCATACTTATTGCACCAGTGAAGTTAATGAAAAAGAGCATTATGCAAAGTCTCTGATGACAACTACACCAAAATCCTCTCTCTAGACTCTAAAAAAATTTGTTACTATGACATTTGTTGACGAAGCGGAAAATCAGTTATGCCTTCAAATATTGCGTCTTAAAGGGCAATGGAGAAACATTTGCCAATATTTCAGTGTCACCGTAAGGACGAGCGTTACAAATGTTGTGCCAGTAACAGTGAAAATCATCTGATGTTGACAAACCCTAACAAATTCCCAAATGAGGTAACTGTACTCTTGACCACAACTAGCCACAGATGTCTTGACCAGAGAGCTGTCTTCGAGAAGAAAAAGATCGCGAACAGAAGAGTAGAATGACTTTGTTGACTGCGCTGGTTTTCACCTCCGACAACGGCTAATGTATTTCCCTAATCATTTACCTCTCTCCATGCCAGGCTGGAACAAGATGACGTCCTCCATGGCAACCAGAATGGGTTACGCAAATACCAATCATTTGAAAACCAACTAACACGCTTCATGAATGGCACTGTAAAATCTGTGGGAACATGTAGCAAGATGTGTTATTGCAGTGATCAGTCCGAAGACTGGCTTGACACAGTTCTCCATGCTTGTCGACCCGACACAAGTCTTCTCATGTTTGCGTAGCTAGTGCACTCTAGAACTGCTTCAAGCAAAATTCCTTCTATTACCAAATTAACTTTCCTGTTACCTATTAATGTGTCTTTCATTTAATCAAGTGACACCATACAACTCTTTTTAACCCAATTAGATACGTCGCTTCTACATTAGTTACGACCAACCTATTCTTCAGCATTGTTATGTAACACCTCATTTAAAATCTTCTACTCCATTCTTGTCCGCAATGTTAATCTTCCATTTCTCACTTTCATGTAAGACTCTAAAAATACACTCCTGGAAATTGAAATAAGAACACCGTGAATTCAATGTCCCAGGAAGGGGAAACTTTATTGACACATTCCTGGGGTCAGATACATCACATGATCACACTGACAGAACCACAGGCACATAGACACAGGCAACAGAGCATGCACAATGTCGGCACTAGTACAGTGTATATCCACCTTTCGCAGCAATGCAGGCTGCTATTCTCCCATGGAGACGATCGTAGAGATGCTGGATGTAGTCCTGTGGAACGGCTTGCCATGCCATTTCCACCTGGCGCCTCAGTTGGACCAGCGTTCGTGCTGCACGTGCAGACCGCGTGAGACGACGCTTCATCCAGTCCCAAACATGCTCAATGGGGGACAGATCCAGAGATCTTGCTGGCCAGAGTAGTTGACTTACACCTTCTAGAGCACGTTGGGTGGCACGGGATACATGCGGACGTGCAATGTCCTGTTGGAACAGCAAGTTCCCTTGCCGGTCTAGGAATGGTAGAACGATGGGTTCGATGACGGTTTGGATGTACCGTGCACTATTCAGTGTCCCCTCGACGATCACCAGAGGTGTATGGCCAGTGAGGGGATCGCTCCCCACACCATGATGCCGGGTGTTGGCCCTGTGTGCCTCGGTCGTATGCAGTCCTGATTGTGACGCTCACCTGCACGGCGCCAAACACGCATACGACCATCATTCGCACCAAGGCAGAAGCGACTCTCATCGCTGAAGACGACACGTCTCCATTCGTCCCTCCATTCACGCCTGTCGCGACACCACTGGAGGCGGGCTGCACGATGTTGGGGCGTGAGCGGAAGACGGCCTAACGGTGTGCGGGACCGTAACCCAGCTTCATGGAGACGGTTGCGAATGGTCCTCGCCGATACCCCAGGAGCAACAGTGTCCCTAATTTGCTGGGAAGTGGCGCTGCGGTCCCCTACGGCACTGCGTAGGATCCTACGGTCTTGACGTGCATCCGTGCGTCGCTGCGGTCCGGTCCCAGGTTGACGGGCACGTCCACCTTTCGCCGACCACTGGCGACAACATCGATGCACTGTGGAGACCTCACGCCCCACGTGTTGAGCAATTCGGCGGTACGTCCACCCGGCCTCCAGCATGCCCACTATACGCCCTCGCTCAAAGTCCGTCAACTGCACATACGGTTCACGTCCACGCTGTCGCGGCATGCTACCAGTGTTAAAGACTGCGATGGAGCTCCGTATGCCACGGCAAACTGGCTGACACTGACGGCGGCGGTGCACAAATGCTGCGCAGCTAGCGCCATTCGACGGCCAACACAGCGGTTCCTGGTGTGTCCGCTGTGCCGTGCGTGTGATCATTGCTTGTACAGCCCTCTCGCAGTGTCCGGAGCAAGTATGGTGGGTCTGACACACCGGTGTCAATGTGTTCTTTTTTCCATTTCCAGGAGTGTACTTTCAGAAAAGGATTCCTAACAGTTAAATTTGTATTCGATGTTAAAATAATTCTGTTTTTCTTACTACTATCGGTCCTGAGTTTATATTGTGTATACTTTTGTCATTGTCTGCCCTAACACCAAACTCGTCTACTTCAGCATGTCACATCTTAATCTACGAGAATATGCTGGACAGTAATGCCTCCGAACTTTGTATGTATAATCTCGTAATGCTTATCAATAAAAGAAACTCTGTTAACATTATACACTTTATTCTTCAACTCTACATGCTTATTTCTCAACATAGTCTCCCTGGCGACGGACACATTTCCCCTAACGAGAGACCAGTTAGTTGATACCGTCACTGTAGAATGTTCGACTTTGTTGATGGAGCCACAACCTCGTCTCTACTTGCACCGCTTCATCAAAATGGAAGTGAAGTACTCGAAATTATTCTTTAATTTTTGGAAACAGATGAAAATTGGATGTGGTCTAGTCGGAACTCTGTGGAGGCTGATAACATTGACCACTAGGCGTCGAATTTTAGCAGATCTCTCTGCGTTCGTGTGTGGTCTGGCATTGTTATGCCCCATGGGTGGGTGAACTCTTGGAATTCGGAACTGGATTACAGCACGCCGTTTCTCACACACCTATATGATTACGTTACACTCTGCCATGCTACACGCTACAGTTCGGAGACCTCAAGCGGCGTAGAATTGCACCTTGTGTCAGAGAAGAGGGAAAGTCGACCGAGTAACATGCATGACATGTGAAGCCTCAACCGATATTGAGAACAGAAAAAAAAATTAAATTCAGAGGCATTACTTTTCAACACGGCCTCGTAATTTCCTCAGCAATACGTGACTTGATTCTTCTACTTTCTTCAACTGCTCTCCTTTACCTTTGTTTGTAATCTCTTCTCAAGACATTCATTTAACTAACCTTGCAAGTCCTTTGCTATCTCCAACGGAATTTGTGTCGTTGGCAAACCATACTCTTGTGGCCTACTTTGATGCAACTGCCCACGGTGGTGCGTTAGCTGCTTTATCTCTGCATGGTCAGAAACAGGTTGAAAATACTTGTTTTGTAAATAAAACTGCCTTTTCCTGTTGCCAGTTACTTTATTTATCCCAGACGCGTTTCGCCTTCTCCTGTTCTAAGGCATCATCAGTGGGATCTATAACGATACAGTTTTGTTAGTTATAGATTATCAAACAGTTCACTTCGCGATTTTTTTGTAAAAAAATGTAATTACTTACGATTTGCTGCTCTGCGTTTCCTCACAACCGGTCTGGAGGTCGCGCTACCACTTTTATCACTGCCATATAATCACATCTTTGTTGTCTCGCCTTCCACACACTGTTCACCACGTTTCTCACTATTTTTTATGGTGGACTACTATTCTTTTGTCAGTCAATACAACTATTTCGTCGTACACAGCTTTTCACAGCGTAAATATTGCGACTCCATTACGTGTTTCATCTTCTTTGGTATGTTTACCTGTTTGTTGCCAACCTAACGAAGTGTTTGACTGTATGAGAAATAGAGACAGAGAGAGAGAGAGAGAGAAAGAGAGAGAGAGAGAGAGAGAGAGGGATAGATCCGACGTTTCTTTTTCTACCACAAGAAATAGTGAGAAACATGGTGAACAGTGTGTGTTAGACAGGAACACAAAGATGTGATTATATGGCAGTGATAAAAGTGGTCGTGCGACGTCCAGACCAGATGTGAGGAATTGCAGATCAACAAATCGTAAGTAATTACCTTTTTTTACAAAAAAAAAAAATCGCGAAGTGCACTGTTTGATAATCTATAACTAACAAAACTGGATGGTTATAGATCCCACTGATGATGCCTTAGAACAGGAGAAGGCGAAACGCATATGGGATAAATAAAGTAACTAACAGCAGGAAAAGGCAGTTTTATTTACAAAAAAAGTATTTATATGCTTGCTGCGGAGGATGGCCACACAAACAAACAGTTTGAAAAGCTTGTGAGGGTATTGCAGTGTAGGTTGTGCTGGGAAATAATTGTTAAAATAAATTCGATACGTTGCAGCGTTTCCGAGTTAATTAACATTGAAGGCCGTTGCACGTTCAATTCAAGCGGCCCACCAGATACAATTACTGTCAGTTGTTCTCGTAATGTGGATGATAGCGTACGAGACAGCTCAGCCTTGGACTCGGGTTCGATCCTTACTACCATCCCACGTCGAACTTTGCTATAGCTAGAGGTCTGCGCGGATAAGAAAAGTGCAGTCCACATCCGTACCGCATCCGCAAGTTCATTATCCGCATCCGCATATGTTTAAGTTCTGAATGAGTAATTAATAGTAATAGACAGCAGTACTTAGAATCATGGTATGTAATGACATAGTTATTGTTAGGGGGCCATTTCTGCGTCGACTTAACTACTTTTAACTTCTTAAATCACAGGAAATGCTCAATACCTACTCCAAAGCAGACCATTCCAAACAGGAAAGCATCGGCGCTCCGGAGCACACACAGTAGCGGCTCGGATCTCGTGACACTGGAAACGCTATTCAAAAAAATAAAATTCAATGTAACAGTATTAAATGATGAAAACACGTGTATAGAAACAATTATATTTAGCTGCTCTTGTGGCAAGGCAGCTGAAATGACAATGGTTTTAAACTGTTACTCAAAAATAGTTCAAATGGCTCTGAGCACTATGGGACTTAACATCTCAGGTCATCAGTCCCCTAGAATTTAGAACTACTTAAACCTAACTAACCTAAGGACACCACACACATCCATGCCCGAGGCAGGATTCGAACCTGCCACCGTAGCGGTCGCCCGGTTCCGGACTGCAGCGCCTAGAACCGCTCGACCACCGCGGCCGGCACATTGTTACTAGCACACTGCATCATTTACCGACAGTTTTTCTTGTACTCACTGCTTGGATGTGTCAAATTTTGAAGCCATTCATGTCAGCTGATGATTATATTATAGCTTACGCGTTCAGTCCTCGTCATTTCCAGGTGAAAATATTTACAGTATTAGGCCTACACTGCAAAACACTGGCGCACCTGTAAAAAAGTTAAACTGCCAGCAATAATTCACGTTGTCTGGAAGAAATAACTCGTCTTCCGAAGAGTGACAACAAAATCAGTGGTTATAGAAATTAGGAGTCCATTTAGCTTTAGCTAAAAATACTATTGAAATCTCGAACCTCACTTTTTGGCTGATTTATCGAATTAAGACCTAGCGATACATGAAATGTCTCCTTCATTCTCAACTAAACAAAGTTTTTCACACTTTAAAACATCCTCAAAATTCGTCTAAATTACTAAGACAAAAATTGCAGTAGATTTCGCAGTTAATACTTTCAGTGTTAAAAAATAATTTTTTATAGTTTAGTGGAACTGCAAACGATTTCAAGACGTCCATATAAAAACCACTGTCCCATAACTTCAAATATTAGGCACTGTTCCCTGTTGAGCAATACCGAGGTACAGTTAAAATGTTCACTTTTGTTACGAATTTCAGCCCTTATCTTTACTAATTGGTTGGTAAATTAAAAGACACATTATTATTTTGGATGATTTGAATATTTTGTAAGTTTTCAATGTGTTCAGAATAATCTGTCACGGGCTATCGCAGTCACAACTAGTTGGTGGTCGTGAGCCGTAGTTTGAAGTCCCACTTGTAACTAATTACAAGGTCCGCCGTGCCACCGCTCCGGCCGGGCTGTTTCACTGTTCACAAAGAGCGACAATGCTCGGCGGCTGCAAATGTTACTGTAGTGCACGCTAAAATGTAGGTAGGCACGAGATAATCATTACCTAGTTTAATAGCTGTTAGCTGTTGAATATTGTTGTTGGTAAGAGTAAAAACTTAAAATTGAGCTCTTTAATATGAAAATTACAACAAAACAAATTGCTTGTTAAATATTTCTTTCTTTTACCTAATGCTACTTAAATGTTCTTGTTGGGAATAGTAAAAATACTAACAATATGTCGAGGAAATTTTTTACTGTAAATATTACAATAAAAACTCACAGGCTTCAGACGAAATATTTTCATCTTTTGCTTGCTTCTGATTCAGATTCTGTAAAAGAATGAACAGATGAAAGAAAATTGTAACTAATTCAGATAAGCCCAAAAAATACTGTGAAGTAAGAGAAGCTGTACAAGTACCTTTTCACTTTGGAAGATTACTATGTAGGAACATGATGTCATCAATCGTCTGTGGCTTGAAAGGCGTGCGTTAGTCCTGCATTACTTGTCCCGCAGTAGAGAAGCTTCTCTCAGAAGGCGAGCCGGACGCTGCAATGCAGTGCACGAAGTATGCGAGTTTGAAAAGACGCGGAGAGACGTTTTCACGTCCATGCAACCAAGCTATCAGGTCGATGCCTTCAGAAAATTGGACTTTATCATTCGTATATCTGAGAATTACATATGACGCAAAGTCAAGATCTCTCGTCGATTCATCTTCTGAGGAATCTTCAAATTCATTAGTCAGACTTCTGTTTTTTTTGCAGGAATTCCAGGTGTTGTTTCCTCCTTATCTCTTAACTGTGGACAATTTCTCGCAACATAATTTTTCGCTTCCTTTACAACTTCATTTTTCGGCACTGCTAAGAAATTTTAGGTTTTTATATTTTGGATTTAAAAAGTTGCAAGTTTATGGGTTACTGTTATGTCCCATTTGCTGATTAAAATAGATGTGGCTGTGCTCTTTGAATCTATCAGTAATAGGCTGTCGCCATCATTTTTTTCAAGGAAGGAGAGAAGTTTTAACTTCCACAACACATAAATAAAGCGTAGGGGTTTTGGAGGCTTCGAGATCACAAGAAGCTATTTTAAATGGTGTCAGAAAGGTTATTATATCTTCCAACATCCTCTTATCTATAGAATCAATCAAATTATTTTGATTTTTCTCTGATAAAATTGACAGAACTTCAAACCATTGTAAATTAATAGACTCAAACATATCCAATTTACTTTTCCATCGTGTGTCTATATCTCCTTTCAATGACTTCTGAAGGCGATTCTGAAGACTAGATCTTTTAAAGAAAGTTGTGATAGCTCAACAGGAATTTATTAGTAGCTGTACGTCACTCTTCTCATCATTCGCGTCTCCTCGAGTCGTGTGCTCCAGGACAGTATGAAGCAATGTGTGCTGAGCACGAGAGCCTCTTGTATTGGCGAAGTGCTGCCACAATATTTGGACCTCTATCCGTAACGAACACGAATAAATCGAACGACCGTAGTATCTTAATTAATTCAAGTTTAATGTTTTCTCTTGTTTTTTAATCTCACTTTCAAAATTTCTGGTGCGCAACACCCGATCCTCAGGTTTCACTTCTTCATAATTAACATAATGTGCAGTCACTCCCATATAGTTTATTTTACGGTACGATTCAGTCCATAAATCGACAGTTAGTGCTCCACCTATATCTCTGAATATATTCTTCACTTCTGCGGAGACAGTTTCACGCAGAAGATCGGTCGTTTCCTTCAAATTTCTGGATATGGTGGTTGGATGAGGTAGCAGTTTCTTAGCACTCACTGCACCGTACTTGGCCCCCACACCAATAAGAAACTGTGCCGTTTCGAGAAACCCAGATCCACACACAACTTCGAATGGTAATATGTCTTTGCTGACAAGATTGATAAGTTTTTCTGTCGCGGCTGTCTTCAAATTTGGCGCAACTTCAGGAAGTTTCACATCTCTCTTGGTATTTAAATAAGTAATTATGCGAATTTGTCCAGCCTCACACGACTGTTTTAGCAAATTTGAAGTTCCAATTTTGTGTGCAAGGTAGGATTATACTTTTTTACATGCAAAACAAGCCACTATATATTTTCGTTGCCATCAAATACGTATCCGAATTTTTTTTCCAAATTGGCGATTTCAATTTGTTTTCCGTCACTGATGTAAAATCACCTTTTTTCACCTTACACGAAATTGTATCCATCGATATGGTGTTCATTTGAAGAAAGAACTCTCGCTGATTTTTGCTACAATGCACGTTGTCACTCGGCCACTACAAAGCGCTAACTGAAGGCAGTAGATTGCAACGGGCACCTGTCTGGTAGACAAAGGGCAGGTTTGCCACCCACAGAGCACTTCACAGGCCACACAAAAGACACGGTCGCGGAAACGGATTAGGCGCAGGTCTCTTGGGTACAGCTACGTCGGTCGTAGCCAGGGGCTGAGGACAACAGACATCCGCTCTACCTGGGCCCTGCAAGATTCCAAGAATGTCAACAGACTTGAAGTTTTCAATTAACATTGCAACATACGTACTGGGCAGATGCCTTGCTCATTATCCGCAGACGACCCACGGATATCAGCGCCGGTCGCGATATTATCCGCGGATATATCCGCGGATATCCGCATCCGCGCAGACCTCTAGCTATAGCTCTCTCGTTCGGTTTTAGGAAACTAAACCATGAATACGTTTGGCAACACTATCACTGGCGGGCTGGTTGAATTTATGTGTGCAACGGCCTGATTGGCTAACTTCAATAGTAATTACCTCGGAGAGAGGACAACGTAACGAATTTGTTTTTAACAACCATTTCTCAGAAGAACCTAGCTTGCAACACCATTACAAGATTTTCAGACTGCTTCTGACCACCCTGCATAGTACCTTATCGTGTCACCGAAGCCACCAGGCAGCGTTGAATCTCGCGGTATGTACCTATAGAAGGAATAATTTTCGTAACTTTGTCTTCTCATTAATATTCACAATTACTGTTAAATACTTTGCATGTTAACAATTTAACCGACTCTGCGCAATTTCCTTATATTCTAGGTCATGTAAGTCATTGTAGGGTGGGGTCGTTTCACTTTGTGGGAAGCGCTTCGAATTTTGGTTGGGGAAGAAACGTTCATCACTAGGATATGACCAGCAAAGCGTTATGTGTAGTATCGTAAATTTCTGATCACCAGACCTTCCACAAAAATACTCGCTTCAACTACAAATCCATCCGTATTATCTCATACAGTGAGTACAGCGAATCATTTCGTCAGACGAGGATGTTAAACTCGGCAACCATCTCAGTGTCATTAGAGGTATACAGTGCATATCTGAAACGTGTTTAGCTACCTACCATCTCCTCACCGAAAACCAAGCACGCGTTATTCCGCCTACACTTACTCATCATCTACACACGTCATGAAAAGTGTTATATCTATCTTCATTCCACAATCGCAATACCAGATCGGATACGTCTATCATCTTGGCTGTACCTTTACATAACACAAAATCTTTCTCCGTGTCATTCTCCATCTCAGCCATACGACTATGGAACGCACTCCCCTGTGATCTGCGTCTTATCCAGAACTACTCAACATTCAAGAGGGAACTCAAAACTTACATATTAGGGACGGTATAGCTACCATTGTTGTGCCCCTAACATCTCTTTCTTTCTTCTCTCCATCACAGCTTCGAATTTTACCATTCTTTTTCTCTTCTTCAAACCTATCTACCTCTTATATATCTCTTTCACCCCATTCTATCGTCTTATGTCTCTGCTCGATGAGAATAACTCACAAGCTGCAAGAATATAACGAGAAAATTCCCAACTAACTGACATTCACAAAAGAAATGTATGTTTACTTTCATATACTTAGTCACTATTATTATTATTATTATTATTATTACTATTATCATTATTATTATCATTATTATCGTTGATTGTTATAATTATTTTTATTGTTATAACTATCATTGTACTACTGTTATAATCTCAAATTTTTTTCGTTTGACATCAATACTGCATAATACGTTAAATGTTCTTAATGTTATTTAGTAACTGTAACTCGTTCAATCTGAGTATGCCTGGTTAGGTGTAAGAGAGGGCCTGAAGGCCCTAATCTTGCCAGGTAAAATAAATGCATAAATAAATAAATAAATAAATATCACGCCGATATGTCGTGCAGGTGTGATGCTGCTGTGACTGTTCCTGTGCTTACTGGAAGATCTCAATTGACGTTGCTTGCAAACATAAACATATTTACCATGAGCGCTACCTGAAGGTAGAATGCCCTAGTCGAATGATATGCAGCTTTTAAGATGAAGGTGAGTAGCGAAGCGTTAGATACTTCTGTGGAACAACAGAGTTTAGATCCATCCATACATTATACCACGAAAGACAGTCGCGAGCAATGATCGGGTCCGCACAATCACGTTATGCCACAAAGCTTGCCAACGATGGAAGTTGCCCGACGTGTGCACCGTTGCCAAAGTGATGTAGTGCGAAAATGAAATAGATTCCAATTGCTAATAGTGTTGGGCAGCATATCCTTTCACGTTCGACAGGTGAACAGGACGATCGATATCTAGGACTTCTGAGACAAAGGCACCATGGGCTGAGTGCTCCAGTACGCTAAGTCCGAAGACACCACAGGAAGTTACGTACCGCATCAAACTCTTAGGAAACGATTGTATGAAGCGAATCGCCATGGTGAGCACCACGTCATACACCACAACGCCATGGATGCCGTAACAGATGGGCAAAAAAATCATGCAAAATGGATGCTCCAGGACTGGCGCCAAGTGCTGATTACTGACGAGACTCGGATCTGTTTATATCCCGATACTTGCGGACAATGTGTCTGGAGACAACTCGGTATCGAACACCACCAACACTGCGCCCCACACGTGCAGAAGGCGGGGATCGAGTGACGTTCTGGGGTGACATTACATGGAGCCTCCGTACTCCTTTGCAGTTACATGGACGAGATTCTGCAACCGACATTGGAACCGTGTTGCCAATATTTTGGTGACAGTTTCATCTTGATGGATGGTAACTGGTGCTCTCATCGTGCTGTTCTCGTAAACCCGCTCCGTCAGCGCGTTGGGATCGCCAGAATGGAGTGGTCTGACTATTCCCTGGATATGAGCCCAACTGAACATTGGCGGAATCGATTGAAAAGGGACGTTTTTTTGGACATCGATAACTATGTACTCTGCGTGATTTACGCGAAATCACCATTTAAGAGCCGGACACTTTGGACTAGGGCTGCCTCGATGATCTCATCAGTGGTACACCACGGGACATTCCGCCACGTAATTACGTTGCTCAGTAGTCCTGAGAAAAGCACCGCATTTTATTTATTTATTTATTTATTTATTTATTTTTTTTTTGTCGTCAGTTTACTGACTGGTTTGATGCGGCCCGCCACGAATTCCTTTCCTGTGCTAACCTCTTCATCTCAGAGTAGCACTTGCAACCTACGTCCTCAATTATTTGCTTGGCGTATTCCAATCTCTTTCTTCCTCTACAGTTTTTGCCCTCTACAGCTCCCTCTAGTACCATGGAAGTCATTCCCTCATGTCTTAGCAGATGTCCTATCATCCTGTCCCTTTTCCTTATCAGTGTTTTCCACATATTCCTTTCCTCTCCGATTCTGCGTAGAACCTCCTCATTCCTTACCTTATCAGTCCACCTAATTTTCAACATTCGTCTATAGCATCACATCTCAAATGTTTCGATTATCTTCAGTTCCGGTTTTCCCACAGTCCATGTTTCACTACCATACAATGCTGTACTCCAGAAGTACATCCTCAGAAATTTCTTCCTCAAATTAAGGCCGGTATTTGATATTAGTAGACTTCTCTCGGCCAGAAATGCCTTTTTTGCCATAGCGAGTCTGTCATTGGTTATTTTACTGCCTAGGTAGCAGAATTCCTTAACTTCATTGACTTCGTGAACATCAATCCTGATGTTAAGTTTCTCGCTGTTCTCATTTCTACTACTTCTCATTACCTTCGTCTCTCTCCGATTTACTCTTAAATCATACTGTGTACTCATTAGACTGTTCATTCCGTTCAGCAGATCATTTAATTCTTCTTCACTTTCACTCAGGATAGCAATGTCATCAGCGAATCGTATCATTGATATCCTTTCATATTGTATTTTAATTCCACTCCTGAACCTTTCTTTTATTTCCATCATTGCTTCCTCGATGTACAGATTGAAGAGTAGGGGCGAAAGGCTACAGCCTTGTCTTACTCCCTTCTTAATACGAGCACTTCGTTCTTGATTGTCCACTCTTATTATTCCTTCTTGGTTGTTGTACATATTGTATATGACCCGTCTCTCCCTATAGCTTACCCCAACTTTTTTCAGAATCTCGAACAGCTTGCACCATTTTATATTGTCGAACGCCTTTTCCAGGTCGACAAATCCTATGAACGTGTCTTGATTTTTCTTTAGCCTTGCTTCCATTATTAGCCGTATCGGCAGAATTGCCTCTCTCGTGCCTTTTTCCTAAAGCCAAACTGATCGTCACCTAGCGCATTCTCAATTTTCTTTTCCATTCTTCTGTATATTATTCTTGTAAGCAGCTTTGATGCATGAGCTGTCAAGCTGATTGTGCGATAATTCTCGCACTTGTCAGCTCTTGCCGTCTTCGGAATTGGGTGGATGATGCTTTTCCGAAAGTCAGATGGTATGTCGCTAGACTCATATATTCTACACACCAACGTGAATAGTCGTTTTGTTGCCACTTCCCCTAATGATTTTAGAAATTCTGATGGAATGTTATCTATCCCTTCTGCCTTATTTGACTGTAAGTCCTCCAAAGCTCTTTTAAATTCCGATTCTAATACTGGATCCCCTATCTCTTCTAAATCGACTCCTGTTTCTTCTTCTATCACATCAGACAAATCTTCACCCTCATAGAGGCTTTCAATGTATTCTTTCCACCTATCTGCTCTCTCCTCTGCATTTAACAGTGGAATTCTAGTTGCACTCTTAATGTTACCACTGTTGCTTTTAATGTCACCAAAGGTTGTTTTGACTTTCCTGTATGCTGAGTCTGTCCTTCCGACAATCATATCTTTTTGATGTCTTCGCATTTTTCCTGCAGCCATTTCGTCTTAGCTTCCCTGCACTTCCTGTTTATTTCATTCCTCAGCGACTTGTATTTCTGTATTCCTGATTTTCCCGGAACATGTTTGTACTTCCTCCTTTCATCAGTCAACTGAAGTATTTCTTCTGTTACCCATGGTTTCTTCGCAGCTACCTTCTTTGTACCTATGTTTTCCTTCCCAACTTCTGTGATGGCCCTTTTTAGAGATGTCCATTCCTCTTCAACTGTACTGCCTACTGCGCTATTCCTTATTGCTGTATCTATAGAGTTAGAGAACTTCAAACGTATCTCGTCATTCCTTAGAACTTCCGTACCCCACTTCTTTTCGTATTGATTCTTCCTGACTAATGTCTTGAACTTCAGCCTACTCTTCATCACTACTATATTGTGATCTGAGTCTATATCTGCTCCTGGGTACGCCTTACAATCCAATATCTGATTTCGGAATCTCTGTCTGACTATGATGTAATCTAATTGAAATCTTCCCGTATCTCCCGGCATTTTCCAAGTATACCTCCTCCTCTTGTGATTCTTGAACAGGGTATTCGCTATTACTAGCTGAAACTTGTTACAGAACTCAATTAGTCTTTCTCCTCTTGCATTCCTTGTCCCAAGCCCATATTCTCCTGTAACCTTTTCTTCTACTCCTTCCCCTACAACTGCATTCCAGTCACCCATGACTATTAGATTTTCGTCCCCCTTTACATACTGCATTACCCTTTCAATATCCTCATACACTTTCTCTATCTGTTCATCTTCAGCTTGCGACGTCAGCATGTATACCCGAACTATCTTTGTCGGTGTTGGTCTGCTGTCGATTCTGATTAGAACAACCCGATCACTGAACTGTTCACAGTAACACACCCTCTGCCCTACCTTCCTATTCATAACGAATCCTACACCTGTTATACCATTTTTTGCTGCTGTTGATATTACCCGATACTCATCCGACCAGAAATCCTTGTCTTCCTTCCACTACACTTCACTGACCCCTACTATATCTAGATTGAGCCTTTGCATTTCCCTTTTCAGATTTTCTAGTTTCCCTACCACGCTCAAGCTTCTGACATTCCACGCCCCGACTCGTAGAACATTATCCTTTCGTTGATTATTCAATCTTTTTCTCATGGAAACCTCCCCTCCCGGAGATGCGAATGGGGGATTATTCCGGAATCTTTTGCCAATGGAGAGATCATCATCACACTTCTTCAACTACAGGCCACATGTCCTGTGGATACACGTTACGTGTCTTTAATGCAGTAGTTTCCATTGGCTTCTGCATCCTCATGTCGTTGATCATTGCTGATTCTTCTGCCTTTAGGGGCAATTTCCCACCCCTAGGACAAGAGAGTGCCCTGAACCTCTATCCGCTCCTCCGCCCTCTTTGAGAAGGCCGTTGGCCGAATGAGGCTGACTTCTTATACCGGAAGTCTTCGGCCGCTAATGCTCATTACTTATCAAAATTTAGGCAGTGGCGGGGATCAAACCCACGACCGAAGACGTTTTGATTATGAATGAAAGACGCTACCCCAAACCACGGGTACCCCATTAGAAGCAGGTAATTGTGTAGTTGTACATATTTTTTTATTTGGTGGTCTGTACACACAGCAAATGAATCATACACATGCCTCAGAGTCAAATTTTGTTTCCTGTGCCATGAATTTCGAAGCAAAAGGTGATGCAAAACTTTCGTTGATGTTTGTCTGCTATTAAACGGTTGACGAGGGGTACAGATCCAGTTGCAGGTGCCCTATCTAACGTCTTCCAGGAGCAACAAAAACTTGATTTTCAATATTTCAAATAGTTACTAACTAAGTATAAAAATTTAAATTGCTCTCATATTCTACTGATTAAGAGCTTTGATCTTACGTTAAAGATTTGGCACAATAAGCTAAGTAATACCGTTGATATCTGTGTACAGCTCCTGAAGCAGCATAACTCAAGGCGTTAAAGTTACCCAAGATGTACTCAAATGGTTCAAATGGCTCTGAGCACTATGGGACTTAACAGCTGTGGTCATCAGTCCCCTAGAACTTAGAACTACTTAAGCCTAACTAACCTAAGGACATCACACACATCCGTGCGCGAGGCAGAATTCGAACCTGCGACCGTAGCAGTCGCATGGCTCCGGACTGCGCGCCTAGAACCACGAGACCACCGCGGCCGGCCAAGATGTACTCATCTAGTATTTTAGAATGAGAGGACTTAGAGACTTCCAACAAATTTCATACGTAATTTCAAAAAACTTTTTCCTTTTGACATCCTCACCCGTCGTCACACCCCCCCCTCCCCCCCGCCCACAAGAAAATCACATACACACACAGACACAAAACAATGAAAGGGAAAATGTTTGTTGGTTTGCACATTTCGGCCGCGTTCATGCAGTAAAACTGCATCATCAGGCGTGGCGTTTTAATTGGTTACTTCTTTACTACTAACTACATTTGCAACATATTTTACAAGCAATATCCACATATAGCACTGAATTCACTTGGAAAATTATATCATTGTACGAGATATACTTCAGAAGATATGATATTTTATACACAGGAGTTCGATTCTTTAAAGAATCTGAGGAGGGGATTTGCTGGTTAATAATAAGCAATGTAATAGGATAATTTTTCATAAAGTTTGTTTCACTAAAATAGATTTAAAGAAACCGCATATTCTTCACTTCTCAAGGCCTGCTTGTAATTCTGTAAACTAAAATAATTTTACCCGTACTCAAGATGCAAGTGGCATAAAGCGAGTCGACTAGAAACGCGTACACTACGAGTCGCTTACTCGAGATTCAAAGGTGAACAAAGGAAAGCACTCTTTTATTTGATTCATCAACTTGCTCAACTCCAATGTTCATCGTTTTGTAGCTTTCAGATGCCAGGGAGTTTCGAATCACTGCACACTCCACTGCAGAGCGACACATTTATTCTGGAAACAGCCCCGTAGGCTGTTGCTAAGCTATTTGTTTGCGCTCTGCCTTTCCTTCCAGGAGTGGTAATCTAACAAGTTATGCAGGAGAGTTTCTGGAAAATAGGAGTGAAATAGTGGTAGACATGAACGTGTGAGTGCAGTTCATGAGTTGTGCCTGGACAGAGTAGATATGAAACGTCGTGTGGCTAGGGCCCCCCGTCGGGCAGACCGTTCGCCTGGTGCAAGTCTTTCAATTTGACGCCACTTCGGCGACTTGCGCGTCGATGGGGATGAAATAATGATGATTAGGACAACACAACAGCCAGTCCCTGAGCGGAGAAAATCTCCGACCCAGCCGGGAATCGAACCCGAGCCCTTTGGATTGACAGTCTGTCGCGCTGACCACTCAGCGACCGGGGGCGGACTGGGACAGAGGAGATGGTAAGCGCATTGCTGGTGGAAGACAAGGTTACGTAATTGACTTCGCTCCTCATACAGCATTGGCCTGTCACACTGCCTCTGTAGAACGAATGATTCATTTCGACACTATGCGGTTGCCGGCAAACATTATTACCTTTTGTTCCTTAAGCTTCGTTAGAACAAATATATCCAAATTCTAAGGGATGATGTTCTGAGAGAGTAAGTGGTGTGCTAGTTTTAAACACTGATTACCTATGGAAGAGGGTCCGAGTATCTCTTGAATTAAATGAAATACCCTTTTACATGCAATGATTAGTCCCATGAACTAGTAACGCAAAATGACACTGATTTCTTAGAATGCTACCTAGGCAGTGAACAGTTACTTTGCGCAACTATTCACAAAGGGTATATAAAAAAAGTAACAGAATGAACGTGAGCCTGAATAATTGTAACAGACATCTCACTTTGCGCTAAAGTCTGTAAGCAACGTGGTTTTATGTAAATTGAAGGTGTAGAGAGGAAGAAAGTAAAGGATAGGATCACTGCTGTCAGGTGCATAGGGACATTACGCGAAATCAGCGAGTGAAAATGTGTTCCCGACCGGGATTCGAACCCAAGATGTCGTGCTCACTATTCAGTTGCGGTAACCACTGCTCCATCCGGGACACAGTGTTACCGTAACTGCACGGCCTATCTCGACACGCCTCACGAATCCACAACCCCTCCCACTCTCGCACTTCCTCGTCCGACTGAACCGACATCCGAGCACGTCTTTCTTCAGGTCGCGAAAGCTGCGAAAATCGTACGGTGCAAGATCCGGGCTGCACGGAGGCATCTGCTACGTTTCCCAACCGAGTCGCTGAAGCACATCCTTCTTCCTGTTGTCAGTGTGGGGCGGACGTTAAGGTGCAACAGAGTGATTCCTTCCGACGGCTTTACGATAAAAAATGTGCAATTGTGGGAATTCCTAAGGGACAAAACTTCTGAGGTCATCGGTCCCTAGAATTACACACTAGTCAATCTAACTTATGCTAAGAACAACACACGCACCCATGCCCGAGGGAGGACTCGAACCTCCGGCAGGAGGGACGGCGCAATTCGTGACAAGGCGCCCCAAACAGCGCGGCCACTACGCGCGGTGGCATTACTATAGCCTGAGAGCGAACGGCAAAGCCAACAATGGAAACATCCTATAGCTCTTGTGCCAAAGATATTCGAAACCGTTCGCACAAGTTCCGGTAAGTTGCACAATAACGTCCGCCGGTCAATCGGTCGAAGGCTACGCTGCAGTAATTTGCTTGGGAAGCAATGCAACATCTTCTGTGCAGTCTGGTTCTTTCACCGTGTGCTTTTGACATATTTGGCGATAGGAAGAAAGACAGGCTTGGACGTCAGTTTCAGTCGGACCATGAAGTGCAAGAGTGGGTTCAGTTGTGGTTTCGTCAGCGACCGACAGCGTGCTACGAAACAGGAACTAATCGTCTCGCCTCCGAGGGCGTACATGTCTCAACGCGCGAGTTGATTTCTTTTGAATGGTTTTCATTTGAATAGCCCTTATGAAGGGTGTGGAAAAACCATTAGACGAAAAATGTAGGACGGAAAGATATCATCAAACGAAGGAGTTTGCATATAGGAACTAGGAGTCGCCGTTGAATATTTACGGCGCTCTGCAAACTTGAAAATGGTGGTAGGTTTGATTATTTGCTACGACTTACTTATGTTAATTAAGTGGTGGCAAGTGCGAAGGTCATTCAATAATTAAAGAGACAAATTGGTCTGGAGAAAAAAGCGTTTATTTTTACAAGACGATACTTTTTCTACTTTTCAACATAATCCCCTTGAACATTTACGCACTTCTTCCAACGGGCTAAAAGCTTTTGTATTGTCGACCGGAGTGGCTGAGCGGTTCTAGGCGCTTCAGTCTGGAACCGCGCGACCGCTACGGTCGCAGGTTCGAATCCTGCCTCGGGATTGGACATGTGTGATGCCCTTAGGTTAGTTAGGTTTAAGTAGTTCTAAGTTATAGTGCTCAGAGCCAAGCTTTTCTATTCCGGCTGCAAAGAACTCTTTGCGTTGATGTTTGAACCAATTTCCTACAAACTTTTTCACGTCCTCGTTGTCCTGGAACCTCTTCCCACGTAATGCCCCTTCAGTTCACCTACCAAATGGAAATCACAAGGTGCTGAATCAGGACTGCAAGGGGGATGAGGCAATACCTCCCAGCCCATTTTGTTGATGGTTTCACGGGTTATTTGAGCAATATGAGGAGGTGCATTGTCTTGCTGGAGAATCACACCTCTCCTCTGAGATCCACAACGTCTTTCATGGCTGGCTTCATCTTGTTTAAAATCAAATCCGAACAGTATTGGCTGTTCATTGCATGCTACTCTTCGAGATAATCACAAAAAACTGGACCGTCAGAATGACTTTTCCTGCTGATGCTTGGGTTTTGAATTTTTTATTGACAGGTGAGTTGGTGTGCTTCCACTCGATGCTTTGTTTTTTGTATTTTGGTTGATAATAGTGATCCCCAGTTTCACCAAAAGTTAAAGTTTTGTTGATGAAGCGCTCACTTTCTTTTTCATAGCGTTCCCTCAGCTTTGTGCACCCTCTCAACCTTGTTTCCTTGTGTAGCCGAGTCAACTCCTTTGAGACCCATCTTGCACAGGTTTTTCGGTACTTCAGCTTGTTACAGATAATGTTATGAACTGTACCAGTACTAACTTGAACCTTATCAACTATCTTTTCCACAGTCGCATGGCGGTTGGCACGAATAATGTCATCAATTCGACTTTCAAGTGAGGGAGTTGAAACTACAATTGTTCGGTCAGAACGGTGTTCGTCAGTCACTGAGTCGCGATCATTTTTGAACTGCTCTACCCACTTGTAAAAATTTGCACGATTCATATGACCTTCACCATAAGACATTCTACAGTATATATTCACTGGTTTCTCGCTTTCAGCAACTAAAAAACGAATAACAGAACGTTGTTCAATTATTGTTGACATTTGAAGTGGAATCGTCATCTCGAAATGTATTTTTGAGATTATAAACAAAATGTTTATGCATCAGCTGATCAGGGCTCATCCCAATGCATACGCTTAAAGGCATAAAAGTACCAAACTTACCCTACTAACAGTTTTTCCCCCAGACCAAGTTGTCTCTTTAATTATTCAATGACCCTCGTACGTGTACAAGACCCTACTTATTTTTCATTTAGTTTGACTTTTTTGGTACATACTGAGCGATGAATCATAGACATGTGATTATTTACATTTCTAAAGAAGTGTCGTAAGAACGACACACGTGCATATGATGGTTTTTCTCTTGTTCTTTTGGTGACCACTGATAAGTGTTTGTGTTTGTGTGTGTGTGTGTGTGTGTGTGTGTGTGTGTGTGTGTGTGTGTGTGAATTCCTAAGGGACCAAATTGCTGAGGCCATCGGTCCCTAGGCTTACACACTACTTAACTAACTTAACCTAATTTGTGCTAAGAACACCGATGCCCGGGGGAGGACTCGAACCTCTGGCGGGAGTGGCCGCGCAATCCCTGACATGGCGTCTCAAACCACGCGGCCACTTCGCGCGGCACTGATAAGTCCAAGCATTTCTTTTAGGTATACATTTTCTGTCAATTTCATTTCATTTTGAATGAATACGTCCATACGTCAGATTTCTATGACGTTCTTGTAGCGCAGAAAATATGCAACTGCGCAGCTTGGTTCCTATACTCAAATTGCTGCATTTGATGCCGTCTTTTTGCCCTACGTTTTTGGTGAAATTGTTACATAAAATATGTTCAAGCCATTGTAAAGTGGATGAATATTATTGATTTTCTGTCCTATTCCTTTCCCGTAACGTCCAAGGGAAAAATGGGTGCAAGAATATGTATGCTGCGTAATTTGTCTTATTGTCATGATAACTACGCTAGATATTCTTCGGTGGGAGCGTAACTGTCTTCTTCGAATATAAATTCTCCAAATTTCCCATTAGAGACTCTCGAGTACTACGTCTTCTTCCGAGAATACCAATTTAAGTTGCTCAAGAGATAATGGTCTGCAGTTCTGTGGATAGAATCTCTTACCCTTCATGTAAACGGCAGTGACCTGCGAGCTTTTCCAATCGCACGTGACTATTGGCTCCTCTAGCGATTCGCAATAATTATGTAGGAATCGCGCTAATTCTACGCAGTATTCAATGTAAAATCTAACTGGAATTTCGCGAGGTCCTGGTGCCTTGTCCTCTCTGAGTAGTTTTGTTTATGAATACTCGGGGTACTAATATCAATACCTCTCATTTGTGAGTCCGTGTTGTTAACAAGCGTTGGCACTCTAGTAGTGTCTTGTGCGAATAAAGTTATAAACCCTGATTTTAATTTCTGCTTGCTGTCTGCTGTTGACAGTATGTACACCAGACAGATCTATGAGATACTGAATAGAAAGTTTGAACGCTTTCATTGACTTAACATATTTTAAGAACTTCCTAAGATTTTCAAATTAATCTCTCTCCAGTATCTGACTGTGAAAATTATTATAAACTTCACAGTGTCCTTCTTTCAGATGCACGACTGCTGTCAACTTTTCTCTATCAGTATCGCTGCTATCTCTGTTTACTCGGAATCCGCTGAAGCAAATTAGAGAAATACCAGGAAGTGTAAAATCTGAGTTGTCGGTGGCTGTGGTGGGACCAAGCTAGGTAGAGCAGTGGTTAGCGCACTGGACTCGCATGTGGGAGGACGAAGGTTGAAATGTGCGCCCGGCCATCAAGATTTTAGTTTTCCGTGATTTCCCATAAACACTTAAGGCAAATCCATGCCGGAGGCAGCATTCGAACCTACGACCGTAGCGGTCCCGCGGTTCCAGACTGAAGTGCCTAGAACCGCTCGGCCACAAAGGCCGGCTGAACTTAAGGAAACACAGTCTGTAGCGAGTTAGGGAAGATTCGACGTGTCTTCATGAGAGATTTACAAGAGTGGAAACGCAAACTTGACGATCAAATCGAGAAAATGAAACACCGCTTAAATGATCTCCAAAACAATGACGCGCAGGGCGAATCCCAAAGCGAATTACCAACCGTAAACAACTCTCCGGAATATTTCAGCCGCCAACAACAAGCTTCCGTACGATCAGTACCGAAGCAGGACTACCAGCCTTTACAACCGGAACAAATCCTCAAGTGTCGCTCGCGAATCTACTGAAAGAAGAGAGCGTATTGAAGCACAGAGTCTTCCAAACATACCAGAGAAAAGAAACATTCACCCTGTCGTATTTTTAAAGAGATTTTCTGGCGTATGCCCAGGAAGTTGGTCAGACCGCCAACGCATGCAGTTTGTTATCGGATTCATTCAAGGAGAAAATGCGTTATGGGGAACAGAGATGTTCGATAGATACCCTTTGCAAGGGCACGGCCGATTCCCTTGCTTGTCCATCCCTAATCTGAGCTTGTGCTCTGTCTGTAATGACATCGATGTAGAAGGGCCGTTAAATCACTCATTTCCTCCTCCTTGGTGGTGGTAGTGGCGATGAGGAGGGCGTCGGGGAAGCACCACCTATAATATAACTAGGGGTAGGGTGGGGGAGGGGGAAAAGGGCATCTTCCTGTTCTGTCAGTATTGCTATGGCGTGGTCGGGTCTAATGAACTGGCAACCTGTACTTCGGTATATACAATATAATTAGTGTCATGTCAAGTTATGACTGTCACAGAAGAGACAATCATCTCATTAATAAATTACGTGTTTTCACTTGCAAAGAAGTTTCAATTGGTACTGCCCTATAAACACAGTGAAACAGAGAACTCTGGTATGCAGCAGAACTCTTCAAACGCTCTCCTGCATTGCTGTTTTTGTTATGCCTTCTGAGTGTGGGAGTGGGCTATCGTATTGCTGCCACACTTGTTACAGGATCCTCCGCCTTTTTTCTTCAACAGCTACGTCAGTCATTTGCCTTGTTGGGAAACATCGACTGTGAGATCATACATCTGGGTAACAGTTTCCATAATAAGATGCCTAATACTTCACACTGTAGTCCACGCGAGGACAAAATTTGTTCAGAAATTTGATCTGGTGGTGTGCCTGAACGATTTGTTCCCTCTCTCCTCGTCTTTTATTCAAGTAAAGGAACAGAGAAAGGCGGTATTTATTTGTCAGTAGTAACTATTGTCAACATGAAAGATTACCATTAGGGTAGGTGGGGAGAAGGTACACTTTTTTGGTTTTACTAAATACTATTAAAATCTTGTAGCAATATTATATAAATTCCTCATGAAACAACTAATTATCAGATAATATTATGTAGATGTCTCATTGTCATCTAAATAGAAGAATAATAAAAGTTTTTCGGAAAAGTAATTTTTTATAATCTTTTCTCATGCTGTGGAGTAAGAATAAACAAGAGCAAGCTGTGCTAGTTTTTACCCGCAACAAAATAAAATAAAACGTGTTACAAACAATTACATAGGAAAACAAACTAGGAAATCTTTGGTTTTGGGTGAATTCAGAAAGTAAATGATGCAATAAACGGTTAGTAAGACCGGGAAAACGTTTATCAAGGGGAATGGAGCGTTGCGCTACTGTTTGTTATTCCTTCAATAAAAAAAGATTTTTATGAAACGAACGAGGTGGGCACTACGTTGTCCAGCTGTAAGACGTTTTCTTAAGGCTGCCTCTGGAAACGCTGTAGCCTTGTAGCCTTGGATGTCTGCTATATTGAGCTCCCGTTTTCATAAAAGGAAGACTTTGAGAGCGGCTCTGTTAATGGCTATCGAGTTGATGCTCTATGTCGGTTTCCAGAAATAAAAAAAGGCCACTATGGAAGACGTGATTATATTCAAAGTGCGTTTGAGAGATCGGTATGGTTGATGTTTGGTAAAGAAAGAAACCACTAGCCAACGAAAGGAAAACTACAGAAATGAAAAATAAACTGTAGTTCTCTAAGGTGAACAATGAGGCACCTAAGGCAAATAAATATCAACAAAAAAATGCTTGAATGCGCTAGAAATGACTACACAAATCAAAGTTCAGATTACGAGGCAAAAGCCCACGAATACGCCCTGCGAATTTCTACACTATTAGACTTACCTACTTTTACCTCATTACACTATTTTTTTCGGCAGTCTACAGATAACACACACAACTAAACTCATGGAGATTAACGAGGGTATCGGCACCGAGTTTATCCAAATGTTAAACAGATTTAGGTTCACGTAAAACTTAATCAGAACTATACAAGTTTTATATTGAAAACGTGCGTAAGTGACTTACCTCATTTTCTCTAGCTGTTTTAGGGACCTGAAAACGTGATGCGTACCCATTCCCCACGAGTTCATTTACTCCCAACTAACCTACTCATGACGCAAACAGCAGTGCACATACAAAAATACACAAATATCTACCCATCAAATTCTACAGTTTTCAAATAATGCCGTCAATAACTACGAACAAAATTCGACCTGCGATTCACTGATTTAAATAATCACAAATCATTGAGTTAAAATCATTTTCTTCAAAGTACGACAATTTTTACAAGTTTTTGATGGTTACTAGTGTCAAAGTGATACTATTACACCTTTTTGCAAACCTCAGTACTTTGGATGACTGAGTGTTCTAATTTTTACCACGATATCTGAACAGCTCTCGTAGCTTTCTTTCTTCCTCAGATTTATCGAGCACAAAATTCGGTTGCTCACAGCTTGGTCTCCAAATTGAGGCCCGACCTTTCCAGTGATGTGACCTGTTTTAGTCTTACTGGTTTTCAACATCCTCGTCTGTTTTAGTCTCATTCTTTGTGCTACAATGCTATTTTTTCACGTAGTGAGCCTTAGTTAGTCATACCATTGTATGATTTTAGGACGTAAGTGATATAGATACTGATATGACTGTTTAGAAGGGGGAATTTGAACCTAGAATTGGGAGGGATTTTGCCTATGGCCTGGATTACCTGATGAGTTGAAATTCTAATTTGCTATACACTATGCTTGCATTTTCTTGTACGGTTCAAAAAATGGCTCTGAGAACTATGGGACTTAACTTCTAAGGTCGTCAGTCCCCTGGAACTTAGACCTACTTAAACCTAACTAACCTAAGGACATCACACACATCCATGCCCGAGGCTGGATTCGAACCTGCGACCGTAGCATTCGCGTGGTTACGGGATGAAACGCCTAGAACCGCTCGGCCACCGCGGCCGGCTCCAAACGTAGCATCATCTCTTTATACAACGGCGTCATCCGCGGATTGCCTCATGGAACTTCCGACGTTATCGACTAGGTCATTTGTACACGTTGCGGAAGGTAATGGTCCTATATCTTGGGGTATACCCGAAGCTACTTTTATGTCTGAAGATTTTTTACTTTTATGTCTGAAGATTTCTTTCCGTTAAGAATGACAGGTTTTGTTGTCCTTGCAAGGAACTCGCCGATGCAGACACAGAGGCGGTCTGATATTCCGTAAGCTCGTATTTTGTTTACCACGTGGCAGTGCGTAACTGTATGGAACGCCCCTTGGGAGTCGTGGAGCATGGCATCAATGTGGACACCGGTATGTGGGTCTTATAGACGCATAGAGTGACCTGGGTTTCACACAGTCGGTTTTCTGAATCCATGTTGATTCCTACACAGGAGATTTTCGAGATCCAGGAACGTCATAATACGCGAGCATTAAAGGTGTTCACACAATTCTACGAGATACTGAAGTCAGCGATGTACGACTTTAATTTTGTGCGTCTGCTCGACGAACCTTCTTGGAAACGGAGATGATCTCCAGCGACCTAGGGACATTGCTGTAATTCTGACGTTTGTGCGACGATTTAAAGGAGGAACCGCGGTACGATTTTCTTCAGTGAAACATTTTTAGAAAAAGGGAGAATAGTATTTCGGCCTTTTCTCTGTTATTCTGCGTTTCGGTGCTGTTCTGGTCACTGAGTGTATAGAGAAACGTATTTGATTCGTTTACTGCGCGGCAAAACTTCTTAATATTTTCTGTCAGATCGGTAGACAGAATTTTACTTTCGGATCGTTGAACGCTTTTGGCTTTGTTTAGTTTTTGTTCACTGTGAAACCAAGGGCGCGTAAATACTGTCTCTGTCTCTCTCTCTCCCTCCCTCTTTCCTTCTCACCGTCCCTTTCTCGTTCTCTCTCTCTCTCTCTCTCTCTCTCTCTCTCTGTGTGTGTGTGTGTGTGTGTGTGTGTGTGTGTGTGTGTGCAAGCTGACAAAGTTGTACATTATTGGAACGAATCTGTCATGGATATCAAGAGGCAGTTCAGTAATCATGACCCTACCGTTTAGCTGCTGATGGTTCAGAATCTAACGACCTACGTGGACTGTTGCCCTTAGGAAAACGCCAGGTTGGAAGTACTATGCTTACTCTAACAAGGAGGGATTTGCTTGAGAAACAATTACCAACTTTTAACGATTTATTTTCATAGTAATAAACTACACTCCTGGAAATTGAAATAAGAACACCGTGAATTCATTGTCCCAGGAAGGGGAAACTTTATTGACACATTCCTGGGGTCAGATACATCACATGATCACACTGACAGAACCACAGGCACATAGACACAGGCAACAGAGCATGCACAATGTCGGCACTAGTACAGTGTATATCCACCTTTCGCAGCAATGCAGGCTGCTATTCTCCCATGGAGACGATCGTAGAGATGCTGGATGTAGTCCTGTGGAACGGCTTGCCATGCCATTTGAACCTGTCGCCTCAGTTGGACCAGCGTTCGTGCTGGACGTGCAGACCGCGTGAGACGTCGCTTCATCCAGTCCCAAACATGCTCAATGGGGGACAGATCCGGAGATCTTGCTGGCCAGGGTAGTTGACTTACACCTTCTAGAGCACGTTGAGTGGCACGGGATACATGTGGACGTGCATTGTCCTGTTGGAACAGCAAGTTCCCTTGCCGGTCTAGGAATGGTAGAACGATGGGTTCGATGACGGTTTGGATGTACCGTGCACTATTCAGTGTCCCCTCGACGATCACCAGAGGTGTACGGCCAGTGTAGGAGATCGCTCCCCACACCATGATGCCGGGTGTTGGCCCTGTGTCCCTCGGTCGTATGCAGTCCTGATTGTGGCGCTCACCTGCACGGCGCCAAACACGCATACCACCATCATTCGCACCAAGGCAAAAGCGACTCTCATCGCTGAAGACGACACGTCTCCATTCGTCCCTCCATTCACGCCTGTCGCGACACCACTGGAGGCGGGCTGCACGATGTTGGGGCGTGAGCGGAAGACGGCCTAACGGTGTGCGGGACCGTTGCCCAGCTTCATGGAGACGGTTGCGAATGGTCCTCGCCGATACCCCAGGAGCAACAGTGTCCCTAATTTGCTAGGAAGTGGCGGTGCGGTCCCCTACGGCATTGTGTAGGATCCCACGGTCTTGGCGTGCATCCGTGCGTTGCTGCGGTCCGGTCCCAGGTCGACGGGCACGTGCACCTTCCGCCGACCACTGGCGACAACACTGTGGAGATCTCACGCCCCACGTGTTGAGCAATTCGGCGGTACGTCCACCTGGCCTCCCGCATGCCCACTATACGCCCTCGCTCAAAGTCCGTCAACTGCACATACGGTTCACGTCCACGCTGTCGCGGCATGCTACCAGTGTTAAAGACTGCGATGGAGCTCCGTATGCCACGGCAAACTGGCTGACACTGACGGCGGCGATGCACAAATGCTGCGCAGCTAGCGCCATTCGACGGCCAACACCGCGGTTCCTGGTGTGTCCGCTGTGCCGTGCGTGTGATCATTGCTTGTACAGCCCTCTCGCAGTGTCCGGAGCAAGTATGGTGGGTCTGACACACCGGTGTCAATGTGTTCTTTTTTCCATTTCCAGGAGTGTATTTCAAACGCTGCTTAAGGCATTCGATATCATGCTGCAGCTTCAAACCCAAATTGGTGTCTTGTTGAAAATTGATTTATTGAATGATGAAGTAAGCATTTTGCTAGGAAGATTGTTCCAATAATTACATGGTGTCCATGGAACACGTGGCGACGAAAAATGTTGACCCATCAACTGCATCAGCGATAACTTAAAGTTCCCGTTTCCCGCATTTACATAATGATATCATTCCAACGAACAGTATGTTGGGTACTGAGGCATTTCTTGAATACAGTTCATACAAAGGGGGGGGGGGGGGGGAGGGAAGGTTATGATAAAGTGACACGCACACAAAGTTCGCACTAAAATAATATTCTTGCTCCTGACCTTTTGTGGAAATAAGCGTGGCTGCGAGTAACGAGTATGTTGGAGAGGGGACTCTATGTAAGTGCTGCGCACAAGTTGAGAATTATGGTTACACGGGAAGCGTTCCCAGATATCAGGAGCGGTTGAGGCGACGTCTCGCATGAAGTGGAAAGTCCTGGTTCGGCATAAATTTTCATTTTCCGCCATTGAATTTATTTCAATGCCCGATTGCTGCCGATGCAAGAATTTCTGTTCATTTCATCATGTATATGTTGAGCTTTATATGAAGAGCGTGTCTGCCCTTACCGATGTGTACGAAAGAACTAAGCGACAACAAATGTGTGTGAAATATTATGAGATTTAACTGCTGAGGTCATGAGTCCCTAAGCTTGTTGTTGTGGTTTTCAGTCCTGAGACTGGTTTGGTGCAGCTCTCCATGCTACCCTATCCCGTGCAAGCTTCCTCATCTCCCAGTACTTACTGCGACCTACATCCTTCTGAATCTGCTTAGTGTATTCATCTCTTGGTCTCCCTCTACGATTTTTACCCTCCACGCTGCCCTCCAATGCTAAATTTGTGATCCCTTGATGCCTCAGAACATGTCCTACTAACCGGTCCCTTCTTTTTGTCAAGTTGTGCCACCAACTCCTCTTCTGCCCAATTCTATTCAATACTTCCTCATTAGTTGTGTGATCTACCCATCTAATCTTCAGCATTGTTCTGTAGCACCACATTTCGAAAGCTTCTATTCTCTTCTTGTCCAAACTATTTATAGTCCATGATTCACTTCCATACATGGCTACACTCCATACAAATACTTTCAGTAACGACTTACTGACACTTAAATCTATTCTCGGTGTTAACAAATTTCTGTTCTTCAGAAACGCTTTCCTTGCCACTGGCAGTCTACATATTCTCTACTTCGACCATCATCAGTTATTTTGCTCCCCAAATAGCAAAACTCCTTTACTACTTTACGTGTCTCGTTTCATAATCTAATTCCCTCAGCATCACCCGACTTAATTAGACTACATTCCATTATCCTCCTTTTGTCAAGTTACTACTTAATCTAAATTATCCTAAGGACAAACACACACACCCATGCCCGAGGGAGGACTCGAACCTCCGCCGGGACCAGCCGCACAGTCCATGACTGCAGCGCCCAGACCGCTCGGCTAATCCCGCGCTGCGAACTAAGCGACACATACATAAAAATAAAACAGCTTGCACTACATCTTTATTGTAATAGTGCAGCGGGTGCTGACATGTTTAAGGCATATATTCGATTCAGGATGCCGTGTAGGACGCTGGGTTCGCAGTACCAGTTTCGCGCAGTCGTTAAATTGAAAAAACTCCATCAGCATTACAATTTTTATTCATTGAGACTCTCGTCCAAGGCTTCTGGTGGCGACTGGAAGGTGTCGTCAGGCATTGATCCTGTGAGCCTTTGCTGCCGGGAGCGTTGTTATAGGGACGGCAGTAGTGCTCCTCTCAGCAGAGCACGGAGGTGCAGTTGCCTTGCGCGGGAGCAATTCCTCTGTGGCGCTTCGCCAGATGCTGACACGGCACGGCCGGTTGAGTGCTGTTGTCCAGTCAACGAAAGCAAGTTAGGGGAGATAAACTGTGTAGTCGCCACTTTTTGTGCAGTGGTAGAACGGAGTGTCATGAACAACATACTAAAGGTTCCCATCAGTGGGGTGTGAGCGATGCGTGTGGAGGGGGCGGGGGTGCGCTTTAACCGTTTCAGACCCTCTGGCTACAATTGTGTACATTAATTTTAATTGTGGCTTAGATGAAACAGAAGTATTTATTAACAATGGAAAACCGACCGTGGTGGCCGAGTGCTTCTAGGCACTACAGTCTGGAACCGCGCGACCGCTACGATCGCAGGTTCGAATCCTGCCTCGGGCATGGATGTGTGTGATGTCTTTAGGTTAGTTAGTTTTAATTAGTTCTCATTTCTAGGGGACTGATGACCTCAGAAGTTAAATCCCATAGTGCTCAGAGCCATTTGAACCATTTTTGAACCCAATGGAAACCTGAGGTATACATATGTGAATATTCAGCCTTTTTATCAGGTGCAAGAGATCGTAATTGGTGGACATCGCTATGAAAATATCAGCAAGTCAATCTAGCAGTGCGCAGAAGCTCGTGACCACCAGAACACACAGATGTACTTGGTTCTCTGTATTCCACTATATAACTGAATATTATAATTGTTATTTCGTTTGGTAATTATTGAATCATCATTTTACTACTTATTATGCCATAATATTTCGTAATTAGTTATTTTAGTCCATAAAATGAAGCAAAGAGTACAAAGTATATTGTGAAAACAAGTATAAATTTTTGTATAAATCTTGCATCTAAAATCGTTAAAAAAAACACCTAAGAGCATTTCCACATAAAGAAAAATTCAATTTTTCCAGAAAAACTCAGGCCTGAAAGGACTAAAGGTCACTTTTTTGTGTTTTTTCTTAAATACACTCCTGGAAATTGAAATAAGAACACCGTGAACTCATTGTCCCAGGAAGGGGAAACTTTATTGACACATTCCTGGGGTCAGATACATCACATGATCACACTAACAGAACCACAGGCACATAGACACAGGCAACAGAGCGTGCACAATGTCGGCACTAGTACAGTGTATATCCACCTTTCGCAGCAATGCAGGCTGCTATTCTCCCATGGAGACGATCGCAGAGATGCTGGATGTAGTCCTGTGGAACGGCTTGCCATGCCATATCCACCTGGCGCCTCAGTTGGACCAGCGTTCGTGCTGGACGTGCAGACCGCGTGAGACGACGCTTCATCCAGTCCCAAACATGCTCAATGGGGGACAGATCCGGAGAACTTGCTGGCCAGGGTAGTTGACTTACACCTTCTAGAGCACGTTGGGTTGCACGGGATACATGCGGACGTGCATTGTCCTGTTGGAACAGCAAGTTCCCTTGCCGGTCTAGGAATGGTAGAACGATGGGTTCGATGACGGTTTGGATGTACCGTGCACTATTCAGTGTCCCCTCGACGATCACCAGAGGTGTACGGCCAGTGTAGGAGATCGCTCCCCACACCATGATGCCGGGTGTTGGCGCTGTGTGCCTCGGTCGTATGCAGTCCTGATTGTGGCGCTCACCTGCACGGAGCCAAACACGCATACGACCATCATTGGTACCAAGGCAGAAGAGACTCTCATCGCTGAAGACGACACGTCTCCATTCGTCCCTCCATTCACGCCTGTCGCGACACCACTGGAGGCGGGCTGCACGATGTTGGGGCGTGAGCGGAAGACGGCCTAACGGTGTGCGGGACCGTAGCCCAGCTTCATGGAGACGCTTGCGAATGGTCCTCGCCGATACCCCAGGAGAAACAGTGTCCCTAATTTGCTAGGAAGTGGCGGTGCGGTCCCCTACGGCACTGTGTAGGATCCCACGGTCTTGACGTGCATCCGTGCGTTGCTGCGGTCCGGTCCCAGGTCGACGGGCACGTGCACCTTCCGCCGACCACTGGCGACAACATCGATGCACTGTGGAGACCTCACGCCCCACGTGTTGAGCAATTCGGCGGTACGTCCACCCGGCCTCCCGCATGCCCACTATACGCCCTCGCTCAAAGTCCGTCAACTGCACATACGGTTCACGTCCACGCTGTCGCGGCATGCTACCAGTGTTAAAGACTGCGATGGAGCTCCGTATGCCACGGCAAACTGGCTGATACTGACGGCGGCGGTGCACAAATGCTGCGCAGCTAGCGCCATTCGACGGCCAACACCGCGATTCCTGGTGTGTCCGCAGTGCCGTACGTGTGATCATTGCTTGTACAGCCCTCTCGCAGTGTCCGGAGTAAGTATGGTGGGTCTGACACACCGATGTCAATGTGTTCTTTTTTCCATTTCCAGGAGTGTATTTCGAAAATCACCATTTCTGAGATTTTCGCATCCAGTGCAACGCGGAAACTATTCGTGCTACAGAAAAAATGAATAAGACATTTTCTGTAGAAAATTGAATGTAGTATCGTTTTCTACGGCAAAAGATTTTCGCTAGATTCCGTCGCCTCCCCCTCACCCCACTCTCCCCATCACCACCCCCCCCTTTCCTTACCCCTCACAGCTCAGTCTCCAGTGGCTGGGATTTTTAGTATGTTGCTCATGACAGTCCCTCCTACCACAGTACAAAAATTTGGAACTACATGCTTTTTTTCTCTGTTCAGCCTGTTTTGGTCATTGTTGACTTAGCTGCTGTATGATAGTGACAGGTGTGGGCGGGTAGGTCCACCAGCTGGGGCTGTAGCTCGGAGGCGAAGCTGCACAGTGTGCCGAACCCAAGACACCCCAGCGAATGATACAATGTCAGCAGCAGTGCGTCAGGAACGAGACACATCTAGCTAGCAAGGGCAGATAATCAGCTGCACAGCGCGTGCATTCAAGTAGCTAATAACAATAATATACACAAGAACAAAATACAAAACTGAAGATCTACGAGAGCGAGTCAAATGAAAACCTTAAATTTGTAATAAATTTCGCGCCGTTATTCTGTAAGTTGGTAAACGTTCTACAAACAGCGTGCAGAACTGTCTGTAGGTGGCAGCATAGTGCAGATGCACACACACCGTAGCAGTATCAGTATAAAGATGGCCACCCCACTTGCGACTTGCATCAGGGAAGAACAGCGTCCTGTTATTTGCTTTTTGCGTAGTGAAGGTGTGAAACCTATTGAAATTCATCGATGAATGAAGGTTCAGTACGGCGATGCATGTTTGTCACAGCAGCAAGTTTCCGAATGGAGTAGGAAGTTCACAAATGGTGTGAATTCCGTGGAAGATGCTTCTCGTCCAGGTCTGGCACATCGAGTTGTGACTCCACTGAACATTGCAGCAGTTGAAGCCATAGTGAAGGAAAACCGCCGAGTGACACTGCACTGAATGACATTGCTGCATGTTTACATATTAGTCATGGGTCAGCACACCACATTGTGCATGATGTGCTTCAGTTTCACAAAGTGTCTGCAAGATGGGTGTCACGGCAGGTGACTCCTGAAATGAGAGAACGCTGTGTGAAGAACGCTTGTGAAGAACTTCTTCGACGCTTTGAACGAGAAGGTGATGGCTTCCTTGCAAGAATCGTTACTGAGGGCGAAACCTGAGTTCACTTCCACCAATCGGAAACGAAGAGAGCGAGCAAGCAATGGCGCCATTCCTCACCACCAAAACCAAAGAAGTTTCGAACAGAATCATCAGCAGCGAAGGTCATGATCACTCTCTTTTAGGACGAAAAAGGCGTCATTTTGGAGCATTACATGCCTAGAGGGACCACTGTCACCAGTGCATCATACACAGAACTCCTAAAAAATCATCTGTGGCCTGCAATCAAATCAAAGAGACGCGGATTGCTGTCAGCAGGCAGCCTTCTGCAACATGTCAATGCAAGGCCCCACACTGCCCATACAACAGTTGCAAAACTCACATATCTGCATTTTGAGTGTCTTCCTCATCCACCATACTAACCAGACCATGCTCCAAGTGATTTCCATGCGTTTGGACCACTCAAAGGCGCAATGGGAGGAAGTAAGTCCCGTTCTGATGAAGAGGCACGCCACGCTGTGCATTAATAGTTACGCGGAGTAGCAAAAGAATTTTTTTCTAAAGGAATTTATGCACTTTGTAAGTGCTGGAGGACTTGCATTAAGCTTGGGGGAGATTATGTTGAAAAGTGATACAGCTTTGTACCACTTCTGCACAATAAATAATATTTAAAAAATATTTAAGGTTTTAATTTGAACCATCGTCGTACTAGATGAGAATCTGAAACTTCCTGGCAGATTAAAACTGTGTGCCCGACCGAGACTCGAACTCAGGACCTTTGCCTTTCGCGGGCAAGTGCTCTACCATCTGCGCTACCGAAGAACGACTCACGCGCGGTACTCACAGCTTCACTTCTGCCAGTATCCGTCTCCTACCTTCCAAACTTTACAGAAGCTCTCCTGCGAACCTTGCAGGACTAGCACCCCTGAAAGAAAGGATATTGCAGAGACATGGCTTACCCACAGCCTGGGGGATGTTTCCAGAATGAGATTTTCACTCTGCAGCGGAGTGTGCGCTGATTTGAAACTTCCTGGCAGATTAAAACTGTGTGCCCGACCGAGACTCGAACTCGGGACCTTTGACTTTCGCGGGCAAGTGCTCTACCATCTGAGCTACCGAAGCACGACTCACGCCCAGTACTCACAGCTTCACGTCTGCCAGTATCCGTCTCCTACCTTCCAAACTTTACAGAAGCTCTCCTGCGAACCTTGCAGGACTAGCACCCTGAAAGAAAGGATATTGCGGAGCCACAGCCTGGGGGATGTTTCCAGAATGAGATTTTCACTCTGCAGCGGAGTGTGCGCGTGAGTCGTGCTTCGGTAGCTCAGATGGTAGAGCACTTGCCCGCGAGAGTCAAAGGTCCCGAGTTCGAGTCTCGGTCGGGCACACAGTTTTAATCTGCCAGGAAGTTTCAAATCAGCGCACACTCCCCTGCAGAGTGAAAATCTCATTCTAGATGAGAATCTGTTTGGCTTTAGCAAAGGTAAAGACACCAGAGAAAAAGTCCTGACGTTACGATTTATGAAGGAAGCAAGACTTACAGAAAGGCAAGACAATTTCATGGGATTTGTCGTCCTAGAAAAGGCGTTCCACCGTGTAAAATGGTGCCATATATTCGAAATTCTTAGGAAAGTAGGTGTAAGCTGCAGGGAAAGACGGGTAATATTCATTATGTACACAATTCAAGAGGTAAAAACAGGAACTGAAGACCGAAAATAAAGTGCCGGGATTAAAAATTGTGTAAGACAGGGGTGCAGTCTTTCGCTTCTACTCTTCAGTTTATAAACTGCAGAAGCAATAACGAGAATAAAAGAATGGGTCAGGAGAGACATTAAATTTCACTGCGAGCGTGAAGATGAATTGCGGGATCTATTGAATGGAATGAACAATCTAACGACTACCGAATATAAACTGAGAATAAATCGAAGAAAAATGAAAATAATGAGTAATAGCAGGAATGAGATTAGCGATAAACTCAATCAGACAATTAGTCCCCCTCGTAGAGATTTTCAATGTACTCTTTCGACCTATCTGCTGTTTCCTCTGCGCTCAGAAGTGGGATTTCCACTGCACTTTTACTGTTGATACCCCTGCTTTTAACTTTCCTTAAGGTCCTGTTGACTTACTCTCACACTGAGCCAGCAGTATCGAATATTTCCTTTTCGGTTCAGTCCGCAGGGGAAGGACCATACAAGTAGTACTGTATAACGTTAGTTACATAAATGGCATCTTCGAGCCATATAGTTACAAACGTTCTGTGAGTTTTTGTTTTTGTCACACACTATCAATTATAAAATGCCTCTGTGTTTTCCGACGATTCGCTCGTGGTGATCGACTAGTAGCCAATAAAACGTTTTTTTCATTTATTTTTGTTCACAGAAGTTATCTGGAACCTCAGGGACGCATTCAAAGCCCGTGTTATTCCACGTCATGACGTTCGGAGAGAGTTATCTCTGCGCGTGGCAGCTTCACAAAATAGAGTTTTTCAGTATTTTAAATAGTTTTGTTCATAAATATACAATCGCTTCTTTATATCATTTAATTTTATTCATTCCTGATCATTCGTACACGTGTTACGTTTTTCACGGAGAGCTGAGTATTTCCTCGTCATTTATTTTACGACGGTACCTTCATATGTATTTTCAAACTTTTAATTTCCGTTTTCTTGAAGTTTATGAAAACAACAGTTGCAATTTTTGACATTATAAAAACGTAGCTACTCCTTAGAAAGGTAGCTTTACCTATAACCATCATCAACCATTGGAATCTACTGGTAGTAATTTCTAACACGTACGTCCTCGCTATAAACACTAGATGTCGCGAACTGCAACTGTAATTTAAATTGGTGGCTTATGTGTATGTAACACGCTACCAATGGATTTTTGAATTCGATGCTATTTATTGTACCATTAACTAGTTTTCCACGAAATGTAGGGTCATCATAAAATCGAGGGTTACAGTAAATACTCTCGGAAATAATATGGCTGTGCGGCTGGTCCCGGCGGAGGTTCGAGTCCTCCCTCGGGCGTGGGTGTGTGTGTTTGTCCTTAGAATAACTTAGGTTAAGTAGTGTGTAAGATTAGGGACTGATGACATTAGCAGTTAAGTCCCATAAGATTTCAAACACATTTGAACAAATAATATGGAAAATCATCCTGGGCTTATATTTCAGCGAGATAATGCTCGCCCGCACACGGCGATAGTTTCTACTGGTTGCCTTCGTGCTTGTCAGACCCTACCATTGCCAGCAAGGTCGCCAAATCTCTCGCCAGTCGAGAACGTCTGGAGCAGCATGGGCAGGGCCCTGCAACCAGCTTGGGATTTTGAGAATCTTACGCACCAGTTGGACAGAATGTTGCACGGTATTCCTCAGGAGGACATCCAACAACTCTATCAAACAATAGCAAGCCGAATAACAAGGGCCAGACGTGGACCAAAGCGCTATTGACTTGCTCAATTTGTGAAGCTTATTCTCTTGAATAAAACATACAGTTTTCCAGAAAATAGTAGTCATTTGTTTGTGTGCTCATGCAAATCACATCGACCGATTCCGACCCATTCGGATAATTCCTTACTGGTGCGTCATTTTTTCTGTCTTAGAGATTAGTGTGGGAAATATTCACCGTGCTTCAATGGGTGTCTTACAGTTACTATTACAGGCTTCTAGCGGTTGTCGAATGGACTTTGCAGTTTAAGTTTTCGATAAGGAACTCATGTCTGGAAAGGTGTTGTTTGCATATAAGTTTCAACATCGGACCACTTCCAAACTCCCGCTTCACGGTACGCACTCAAACTGAGAAGGTAGTACTTGTTGTTACTGGGATACCGCATACCACTTTCGTCCGACTACAACAGCATCGAAACATTGCTCATGTAACGAGATCTGTAGAGCACACGGGTAAGAGCTCATTGTCTCCTGAGTGTGTGTGTGCGTGTGTACGAGATTTGAAAGTGATCCGATCTCCAAACCGAACATTCCCGGACGTTGGTTCCTCATCAAAACTTATCTACAAAGTCCACTCTACAACCCATAGATGTCTGTAATAGGTACTGCGAAGCACCCCGGACAACTTATTGCACAGAAATTAATTTCTCCAGACTCGGCATTGAGTAAGAGGTTTTACGAAAAAGAGTTGGCTTATTTTAAAGAGAGCCTTACAGACGACAGACGATCCCGTTTATGTCTTTACGGCAGAATCTTCTTTTCTGTCAATTTTACACACACACAATGTCATCAAAAGTATCCGGACACCACCAAAACATACGTTTTTCATATTAGGTGTGCTGTGATGCCAGCTACTGCCACGTACTCCATGTCTGCGACCTCAGTAGTCATTAGACATCGTGGGAGAGCAGAATGGGGCGCCCCGCAGAACTCACGGACTTTGAACGTGGTCAGGTGACTGGCTGACACTTGTGTCACATGTCTGTACTCGAGATTTCCACACTCCTGAACATCACTAGGTCCACTGTTTCCGATGTAATAATGAAGTGTAAAAGTGAAGGGACACGTACTGCACCAAAGCGTACAGGCCGACCTCGTCTGTTGACTGACAGATTGGTTCAGATGGTTCGATTGGCTCTGAGCACTATGGGACTTAACATCTGAGGTCATCAGTCCCTTAGAACTTAGAACTACTTAAACCGAACTAACCTAAGGACATCACACACATTCATGCCCGAGGCAGGATTCGAACCTGCGACCGTAGCAGTCATGCGGTTCCGGACTGAAGCGTCTAGAACCGCTCCGCCACCGCGGCCGTCTGACTGACAGAGACCGCCTACAGTCGAAAAGGGTCGTAATGTGTAATAGGCAGACATCTATCCAGACCATCACACACGAATTCCAAACTGCGTCAGATTCCACTGCAAGTACTATTACAGTTATGCGGGAGGCGAGAAAACTTGGATTTCACGGTTGAGCAACTGCTCGTAAACCACGCATCACGCTGGTAAATGCCAAACGACGCCTCGCTTATTGTAAGGAGCGTAAACATTGGACGACTGAGCAGTGGAAAAACGTTGTGTGGAGTGGCGAATGACGGTACACAATGTGACGATCCGATGGCAGGCTGTGGGTATGGCGAATGCCCGGTGAACGTCATCTGTCAGCGTGTGTAGTGTGAACAGTAAAATTCAAAGGCGACGGTGTTATGGTGTGGTTGTCTTTTTCATGGAGGTGGTTTGCACCCCTTGTTGTTTTACGTGGCACTACCACAACACAGGCCTACACTGATGTTTTAAGCACCTTCTTGCTTCCCACTGTTGAAGAGCAATTTGGGGACGGAGTGGAAGTTGTCATCAAGGCTAAGGATGGGCAACACCATACTGAATTCAAGCATTACCGATGGATGGCGCCTCGAACTTGTAAGTCATTTTCAGCCAGGTGTTGGGATACTTTTGATCACATAGTGTATGCTGCATAAATGCTTTATGAGATGTAGCGGTCATTTTGCTGCACTATAACAGCACAATTTTTTATTAACAGTACAGAATCAGAAACCTGTAATCTTACTAAAAAAACTGCGGTGAAGACTAAACTGTTGTTACTTTGCCAATTTGAGTCGTTATGTTGCGCCAAGGTTGCCGTATGGTGTGCAGCAACTTGTTACACTACCAGCGGCCGTCTTTTCTCCTTTCAGCTCTGAGAAATCATTCCTACGACAATGATTTTAGTTTATTGGATGGCTTTATTTGAAACATTCTTCGTATAAATTTGCGCCACTATACACCGGTCTGCATCTGAAAATTTTCGTTCCAGTTGGACGGTGTCATGCAGCATATTTCTCGACAATCTACGACAGCCTGTGGCTCAGTGTTCTGAAGGCCCGTTATCTCGTTTAATGGAGAAATTTAGTGGTTCTAGACACTTCCCTGTCTAGGTGATTGGGAGACTCCACGCTCGGTGACGTAAAATGGATTACATCAAACTTGCTTAGCGCAAAAAAAAAAAAAAAAAAGGCAGACCTTCGCGGTGTAACACGCACTGCTGTCCTGCCGCCTTGACATCCGCTGTCATTGGGGTCGATTGGAGGCTATGAGGAGGGGCATGGCGTCAGCACACAGCTTCATCAGCCGTTCGCAGCTTTCCGAATATTGGAGCCGCTACTTCTCATTCAAGCAGTTCCTCATAAGGCTGAGTGCAGTCCGTTCGTGTCCTCCAAGACGGGAAAAACCGGGGACGGTAGGAAATGCAGCACGGCTTTTCGGCGTAGCATTCAAAGACGTTGACTATAAGGGTGCTATACGAAATCAGAGAAAATCGCTAGCATTCCTCGATACATTAAATTCCGAGGGAATGTAGTGGGTAGGTGTAATGGAAGTGCAGCTATTTACAGATGTCCAACGTGGGCTGATATTATAGAATGGTAGCGAAACTTAGTAGATATTCCAGCGCGTTCCAGGTTACGCTGAAAAAAAAAATTAGTTCCAATTTTGGCCACCAGGTTGTAATGGTACTTGAATTACGTAACCATTACGGCACCTCACCTCAACATCTCGATACCAGCAATATTCTACTGTGTTTCTGTAAAATAGTTAAGATATTTCTGGGACAACATTCATATTTGATTTCATTAATGTAGAGGTACTTCGATACATCGATATGTATACATTGCAATGATATTATTCTTATGTGTATTCTTTCTTTTGTCACTATGATCATTGACGTACTTGTAACTCTGATTTTTGGGCGCGTAAGCGGTTATTAGAGAGTCAAGCTTTGGTCGTCAGCTTAAGAAGACGCAAATTGTTGTCAGTTTATGAAATGTGAACTTTAACAGTGAGGAAGATATTTTCAAGTATGTTTCATATTGTGAAGTGATATTTTGGAACGAGTTACATGATATTCCAACAAAAGTAATAAAAATGAAGTGTAACTTAAATTCGGAGTGCTGATTACTTTTTTTCATCACCATTGTCCTAACTTGTAAAAGTTTAATCTTCAAGAATGGTTTATGGAACACATCTATAAAACTTTTGAATATCGCAGAATAGCACCTAGGCCTCTTTGCATCCGAGCTTGGAATCATCACTACCTAGATTGTCGACGATTGAGCCATGAGTTCACAACGAGATCAGCGTGGGAAACACGAAAAGATGAGTGCTTGTTTATCCATTATTTGAAGAAATGACTTTATTAACTGTGCCCTAATGACACCTGCCACATAATATAACTTTGTTGTTGCCCGAAAATACAATATTTAGCAGCGTGAGCAACACTACAATCATAATTAATTTTTGACCCTTGTTGTGGTAGGGTTGTTAGAAGATGCAAATCTGGCGCTGCACAGCACCTCATCGGTGTCTCTGATGTTCATACTGAACAAATTGTGTAAGTGGCAGTTAATAATAACATTTCACTTGTTTGACCTTTTGCACCCACAGCCCGTTCGTAATCCATTACTCATGGAAACATCTCTGTGCGTCTTTCTTGCATTCACAGCGCCCGGCCAAAGCTGAAAGTAATTTTTTTCCGGCCTAAGTCGGTTCAGTATAAATGCAGTAGAAGATTTACAAAGTGTCACTGCCGTACGATAATTACAGTCAAGAGAGTAAGCGCACTTCAACTACAGCCACTTGGTGTGTACAGGAGACTGTGGAATATGTACGCAGGAAGAAACTCATCTATCCGTTTTTACACTCAATGTATGTCACAAAACAAATCCTGGATAACTGCTTACTAAGACATTTATCTGCATTATTAAAATTTGCCACTGCGTTATGTTAGCGTGTTTTAGGAAAAATTACCATTTAATTTCCAATCCAGAAACTTTTATTATAATAGCCTGTTCCAATAACACAACTATCATTTCCTCGATCACTTAACAATCACGGTTCTAGTAACACAACCATAATTTCCTCGATCACTTAACAACCAGCTTATTACATGAGCATAAACAGCTATTGGTTAAGAATTTTCAACAGACAGCAGATATTCTAATTCTACCCAATTTTAACCCAGTCACTGTGAAATGCCAGCTATCTTTATTGCATCAAAATATTCGAGGACTGAGAAATAAAATTAATAAATTAACTATCTGCATAGATGAATTAGAGTCTTCAAACCGAGCTGACATTATCTGCCTCTCTGAACATCATGTTACCACTGGTATAGAACTTTTAAGTGTTACAGGGTTTAGGTTAGCATCTCACTTTTGTAGATCAGAAATGGAGAAAGGAGGAGTTGTCACATTCATCAGGAACTGTCATAAATTTAAGAACATAGACATTCATAAATTTTGCCTAGGACAGCATATGGAAGCATGTGCAACAGAAATAGAATTTCACAAAAAATCCTTCATAACATTAAGTGTATATCGAGCACCACCTCGAAGCTGTACTGGCCCATTCAACAACCAAAAACAAAGAAATAGTGGTTGCTGGTGATTTCAATGTAGATTTCCTTAAAGACTCTCCCAATAAGAACTTATTTGAGTTAGTAACACTATCATTCAACTTAATTCCCACTGTGAAGTTCCCCACTAGGGTAGCCAATTGCTCACAAACAGCCATTGATAATATATTTATAGAAAAGTGCAATGAATAAAATTATATTACAAAACCAGTAGTCAATGGCCTCTCAGATCATGATATGCAGTTCTTTCTATTAAATGTTAATACTGAACAGGATATAAAATCTGTTAAATCTGAGCTCAAGAGGGTAATCAATAAACCAAAAATTGATTATTTTAGGACGCTCCTCAGAGACATTCACTGGACTGATGTTTACAGTGCTCATGGCATTAATGAAAAATATAACGCTTTTGCTAATAAAGTGCTTACCTTATTCGAACACTGTTTTCCCCCAAATCTTACCAAGGTTAGGACAAAGTCTACAAAGAAGCCATGGGTTACTCAAGAAATAGGGGTATCTTGTAAAACAAAAACTGTATCTGTCAATCCGAAACAGATCCGATGCTGATGCTATAGCACATTACAAGAAATACTGCAAAATATTTAAGACTGTAATACGGATGTCAAAGCAAATATATTACAAGGAAAAGATAGTCATATCAGATAACAAAATAAAGACAATATGGGATGTAGTGAAGGAGGAGACCGGTAGAACCAGACATGAAGAGGAACAAATAGCATTAAGAGTAAATGATACATTGGTGACCGATGTACATAGTGCTACAGAATTTTTTAACAACATTTTATAACTGTTACTAAAAAGATGGAGTTGTCAGGTTCGGTAGATGCTGCTATGGAATACCTCAGACCAGACATTTCAAGTAACTTCCATAATATGAATTTGACCCTCACTACCCCAACAGAAATAATGCCCATCATAAAATCTTTAAACTCAAAAACATTTAGTGGGTATGATGAAATATCAACAAAGTTAATTAAAGAATGTGGTTCTGAGTAAAGTAGTATTTTAAGCTATCTGTGTGACCAGTCATTTACCAGTGGTATATTTCCTGAATGATTGAAATGTGCTGAAGTTAAGCCACTGTTTAAGAAGGGAGCCAAAGAAATAGCATCACATTTCCATCCAATTTCACTGTTGCCAACGTTCTCAAAAGTTTTAGAAAAAGTAATGTACAGTCGGCTTTATAGCCATCTTATCTCAAATAACATACTGTCAAAGTCACAGTTTGGATTTCTAAAAGGTTCTGACAATGGGAAGGCTATCTACACTTACAGTGAAAATGTGCTTAACTCATTAGACAAAAAATGGCAGGCAACTGGTATATTTTGTGATCTGTCAAAGGCATGTGACTGTAAATCACAATATCCTTTTAAGTAAATTATAATATTATAGTGTAACCGGAAATGCAAAATGGTTCAAATCTTATATCTCTGGCTGTTATTAGGAAAGAGACATGAATCAAGCTATCAGGCATCATCCAACTGGGGACTAATTACATGTGGGGTCTCACAAGGTTCCATTTTGGGACCCTTACTTTTTCTTGTGTATATCAATGACCTTTCATCAGTAACATTACCAGATGCCAAGTTCGTTTTGCTTGCCGATGATACAAACATTGCAAGTGTCGTCTTAGAGAGATCAGCTAATAAAATATTTGTGGACATTAATCACTGGTTCCTAGCCAATTCTTTGTCACTAAGCTTTGAAAAAACACACTACATGCAGTTCAGAACTTGTAAGGGGTGTCCCACGAGTATATGATTAACATATGATGACAAGAAGATAGAAGAAATGGACAGTGTTAAATTCTTGGGATTACAGCTTGATAATAAATTCAACTGGGAAGACCACACCACAGAACTGCTGAAGAGTCTTAACAAATCTCTGTTTGAATTGCGAATTTTGTCAGACATTGGGGATATAAAAGTGAAAAAGCTGGCATACTATGCTTACTTTCAGTCCATAATGTTATATGGGATTATTTTTTGGGGTAATTCATCAAGCCAAGCTTAAGTTTTCTTGGCACAAAAATGTGCAGTAAGAGTTATATGTGGTGTGAACATCCTGCAGAAGCCTCTTTAGGGAACTAGGGATACTAACTACTGCTTCCCAATATATTTATTCCTTAATGAAATTTGTCATTAAAATATATAACTTTTTCAAACCAACAGCTCAATTCATGGAATCAATACCAGAAGTAAGAATAATCTTCACAAGGATTTAAAGTCACTTAGTCTTGTACAAAAAGGTGTGCATTATTCAGGAACACACATTTTCAATACTTGCCAGCAGCCATAAAAAGCTTAACAAGCAATGAAATTCAGTTGAAGAGAAGCCTAAAGGATTTATTGGTGGCCAACTCCTTCTACTCCATTGATGAATTTCTCAGTAAAACCAACAGATTTTTTTGTTTCAGGAAACATTCCTCACACACAAATAAAGAAAATATGTTATGTGGACATGTGTCCGGAAATGCTTAATTTCCATGTTAGAGCTTATTTTATTACTTCTCTTCAAATCACATTAATCATGGAATGGAAACACACAGCAACAGAACGTAACAGCGTGACTTCAAATACTTTGTTGCAGGAAATGTTCAAAATGTCTTATGTTAGTGAGGATACATGCATCCACCCTCCGTCGCATGGAATCCCTGATGCGCTGATGCAGCCCTGGAGAATGGCGTATTGTATCACAAGCGTCCATAATACTTGCACGAGGAGTCTCTACATTTGGTACCGGGGTTGCGTGGACAAGAGCTTTCAAATGCCCCCATAAATGAAAGTCAAGAAGGTTGAGGTCAGGAGAGCGTGGAGGCCATGGAATTGGTCCGCCTCTACCAATCCATCGGTCATTGAATCTGTTGTTGAGAAGCGTACGAACATTTCGACTGAAATGTGCAGGAGCTCAATCGTGCATGAACCACATGTTGTGCCGTGCTTGTAAGGGCACATGTTCTAGCAGCACAGGTAGAGTATCCCGTATGAAATCATGAAAACGTGCTCCATTGAGCGTAGGTGGAAGAACATGGGGCCCAATCAAGACATCTCCAACAATGTCTGCACAAAAGTTCACAGAAAATCTGTGTTGATGACGTGATTGTAAAATTGCGCGCGGATTCTCGTCAGACCACACACGTTGATTGTGAAAATTTACAATTTGATCACACTGGAATGAAGCCTCATCCGTAAAGAGAACATTTGCACTGTAATGAGGATTGACACATTGTCGGATGAAGGATTCGCAGAAATGTACCCGTGGAGGCCAATAAGCTGCGGATAGTGCCTGCACACGCTGTTCATGGTACGGAAACAACTGGTTCTCCTGTAGCACTCTCCATACACTGACGTGGTCAACGTTACCTTGTACAGCAGCAACTTCTCTGACGCTGACATTAGGGTTATCTTCAACTGCACGAAGAATTCCCTCGTCCATAGCAGGTGTCCTCGTCGTTCTAGGTCTTCCCCAGTCGCGAGTCTTAGGCTGGAATGTTCCGTGCTCCCTAAGACGCCGATCAATTGCTTCGAACGTCTTTCCGTCGGGACACCTTCGTTTTGGAAAGCTGTCTCGATACAAACGTACCACGCCACGGCTATTGCCCCATGCTAATCCATATATCAAATGGGCATCTGCCAACTCCGCATTTGTAAACATTGCACTGACTGCAAAACCACGTTCGTGATGAACACTAACCTGTTGATGCTTCATACTGATGTGCTTGATGGGAGTACTGTCAACACAAGCACCGAAGTCAACATTACCTTCTTCAATTGGGCCAACTGGTGGTGAATCGAGGAAGTACAGTACATACTGACGAAACTAAAATGAGCTCTAACATGTAAATTAAGCGTTTCCGGACACATGTCCACATAACATCTTTTCTTCATTTGTGTGTGAGGAATGTTTCCTGAAAGTTTGGCCGTACCTTTCTGTAACATCCTGCATATATCTGCACCATTTTAGTGCAGTAATGTGTTCATTGTAAACAAGTATTATAGGAGTTGTATTACATGTTTATTACCTTATAAATTAATAAATAAATTAACTTTTTTATTTCAAATTCAGTGCTTTAGTATTTGTAAAATGACTCTTCCATATAGTGTTTATTAACAATGACGGTCATTCCAGTTGGGACTTGTGGAATGGTACATTAGCTTCTTTGTTTTAGTTGTAAATATTTGTCACGCATTGTTGTTTTTCTGACATGTTCCATATCCTGGAGGACCTCCTCATTACGGATCAATTGGAATGAAAGTAAATCTAATCTAATCTAATCTTTCATGTGCAATTATCATCAAGATTTTCATTTATACTTGACATATACTCTGAAAATTATTTTCCATCATAATAAAATTTTTATGAATTACATTTCGTCGATGAATGAAAACTGACAGTAAATGAAGGAAATGGAAGAAGAATAAGGCAGTAAATGTACGGTATTAGCCAACTTTAAAGTACAGTTTTTGTGCTACAGAGCATGCCACAATAATAGCGAACTGTAATCACCGTCCAGAATGAGATTTTCACTCTGCAGCGGAGTGTGCGCTGATATGAAGCTTCCTGGAAGATTAAAACTGTGTGCCCGACCGAGACTCCAACTCGTGACCTTTGCCTTTCGCGGATCTGCCCGCGCATGTCATTAAAATTTTCTGGCTCCATTTCGGTAGACCCTTTAGGAAACGCCACTAAAAATATGTACGTTGGGAGTTCTTCTTTTTCCCGTCAACTAGTTGGTTACATCTGCATAGTGAGTAATAAATTAGAGGAACACTATTTAGGTTATCAAAATTATACTATTATCTTTCGTCAGATTAGGTGGTTTTCACTCTAATCGACGGAAGGACTGTTTCACCACGTTTGTAAGGTGCCCAAACTGCGAAAAGAATTTACATGTACGAGTACAACAGGATGAAGAAGATGCGAGCATTGGCAGAGATTATGTAAGAAATGTAAATATTTTCCTTCCACACGTGTGTGAACACGCCCAGAGCAGATAAAGGACTGTGAAAAAAATTTTTCGATGATAAACAGGGAGTGGTTGATTCAAATCTTTTCTCAGTTACATACGACACAGTGTTTAGGCACAAATTTGAGTGCATAAATTACATCGCAAATGCCACCACACATGAAGTCAGCTAACTGTATAATTGAGCGAGGCTTGAAACAGTTGCGTTCAGATTTATTTTGAGTGATTAACTGAAAGGTCTTCTTATATTACTGCAGCTACTACTGGTAGTTTGTTTGGATGATGATTCAGAGGAGAAGCGACAGCGAGTGGCCAAGGGAGCACTCATCTGTAGGAATACGCATCCAGCATCTCCCTGGCCGTGGAACCACAATCCACAGTCTCCAGCCTCTCCAATTAATGCGTACAATCTTCACAGAAATTAATTATATATGAGGACTACTTGGAAGGTAAGGTCTGATCGCTCGCGAAATGGAAACCTCTGCGAAAGTCAAAAATGTTTTATTTGCTTCAGTTACCTACATCTTCCAGCTACTTCTCTACATAGTCGCCTCTCCGAGTTATACATGTTTCCTATCGTTGTACTAGCTTTCCAGTACCCTCGTCATAGAAGGTAGCTGCTTATGCTTTCCGCCAATTCTTTACCTTGTCTACAGCTCACAGACTGTGCTAAAAAGTTGAATTCAAAGCCAGCGGTTCATATGAGTAGAGATAAAACTTAGGGGCATCCGGTTACGGGCTGTATTGTGGGTGATCAAACTCTTCCCATCGAAAGCGCTGCAGGAGCGTCTTCATCGCCCCTGCGGAGTGCGGCCGAGAATTGTCATGAAGAAGGACAGTTGTGTTATTTGGACTGCATGACATCAGGCGAAATCTCTTACTTGGCCCTCATACTTTGCGGGAGACACTGTTTAGCCACGCATCTTTATTTGCTCACTGTGCGCTCAGAACTGAAAAGAGCGACGTGACGTGATCGACGGGCATACTAGAGATACTGCCCAACACTTCTGTGGTTTCCATTTCGCTCCCGATCGCACCTTACGTTTCGAATAGCCCTCATATATACATATAAATGTATATACACTGCTCGCCATTAAAATTGCTACACCAACAAGAAATACAGATGAAAAACGGGTATTCGTTGGACAAATATATTATACTAGAACTGACATGCGATTACATTTTCACGCAATTTGGGAGCATAGATCCTGAGAAATCAGTACCCAGAACAACCACCTCTGGACGTAATAACGGCCTTGATACGCCTGGGTATTGAGTCAAACAGAGCTTGGATGGCGTGTACAGATACAGCTGCCCATGCAGCTTCAACACGATACCACAGTTCATCAAGAGTAGTTACTGGCGTGTTGTGACGAGCCAGTTGCTCGGCCACCATTGACCAGACATTTTCAGTTGGTGAGAGATATGGAGAAAGTACTGTCCATGGCAGCAGTCGAACATTTTCTGTATCCAGAAAGGCCAGCACAGACCTGCAACATGCGGTCGTGCATTATCCTGCTGAAATGTAGGGTTTCGCAGGGATGGAATGAAGGGTAGAGTCACGGGTCATAACACATCTGAAATGTAACGTCCATTGTTCAAAGTACCATCAATGAGAACAAGAGGTGACCGAGACGTGTAACCAATGGCACCCAATACCATCACGCAGGCAGACACGCCAGTATGGCGATAACGAATACACGCTTCCAATGTGCGTTCACCGCGATGTCGCCAAACACGGATGCGACCATCACGATGCTGTAAACAGAACCTGTATTCACCCGAAAAAATGACGTTTTGCCATTCGTGCAGCCAGGTTCGTCGATGAGTACACCATCGCAGGCGCTCCTGTCTGTGATGCAGCGTCAAGGGTAACCGCAGCCATGATCTCCGAGCTGATGGTCCATGCTGCTGCGAACGTCGTCGAACTGTTCGTGCAGATCGTTGTTGTCTTGCAAACGTCCTCATCTGTTGACACAGGGATCGAGACGTGGCTGCACGATCCGTTACAGCCATGCGGATAAGATGCCTGTCATCTCGATTGCTAGTGATACGAGGCCGTTGGGATCCAGTACGGCGTTCCATATTACCTCCTCATCTCGACCAAAGCGAGCAGCTATGCCGCGATACGATAAACCGCAATCGCGGCAGGCTACAATTCGACCTTTATCAAAGTCGGAAACCTGATGGTACGCAATTCTCTTTCTCCTCCTTAGACGAGGCGTCACAACAACGTGTCACGAGGTAACGCCGGTCAACTGCTGTTTGTGTACGAGAAATCGGTTGGAAACTTTCCTCATGTCAGCACGTTGTAGGTGTCGCCACGGCGCCAACCTTGTGTGAATGCTCTGAGAAGCTAATCATTTGCATATCACAGCATCTTCCTGTCAGTTCAATTTCGCGTCTGTTGCACGTCATATTCGTGGTGTAGCAGTGTATATTCCGTGTGAAGAGTTAGTGTTGAAGAATAATCGACGATACATTAGTTACGTAGGTTATATAGGTTTTTAGACAGTCATAAATCTCTTATTTGTGCCATACGCTTCTCACTTTACTTTAAAGCAGGGCCGGCTACGGCGTGACATACTTCACGTGTGCAGCGTGTGCGGGCCACGGGCGGAACAAGGCCCAGACTCCCACCCGAATTTACTCGGTCCTTCTCGGAAGTACCCGGAAGAGCGTCACATTTCATGTGCATTGCGGTGTGACATTTTGCGGTCGGCAAAACACTCTGACTGCGGCAGAATCGTGGTGTCAGCGCTGTTTACTCTTCGCTGTTTGTTCGAGGTATGAAGGACATTCACAGGTCCAGCGACTGAGGAATAAGAGGCAGTCTAGCGATCTACCGTCAAATCCTTTAAAATGAATGGGAATGACAAAAGAAAGGGATGAGAATTCTCAATTCCCATAAGCGACGGGCACAGTTTATTTGCTGCAAAACGACATTGTAGTACCATGCAAAAAGAATTTTAAATTTTATATCACAATGAAATAACAAAAAAGTACATCTATCAGTATACGGGATTCATTGTTCTGTACGTCAAGAAGCAGTTTGTGGTAAATTTGCAGACTTGCAGCACGTGATGAAATGGGTGCTACGGATAGTAAAATTTCTGAAGTCGCACCCATTATTCTATTTCCAGATTGAACAGTTTTCAGTGGAAATGAAAGAAGAGTATGAAGACTTCATGTAATACTGCAAGGTACGTTGGATAAGTCAAGGAGCATGCCTGGAAAGAATTTCGATTTAAATCTTGCTATTTTTGAATTTACAAAGGAAAAGAAGGGCACAGGATCGAAATTCAGAACATCCGGAGTGGATTGCAAACCTTGCGTTTTAAATAGACTTGACTGCACATTGGCCCACACTAAGGCCTCTTACACACGGGCGATTTTTAGCAGTGCTGTTGATCAGAGTGCGTCGATCGCTAACTCTGCTTAGCAGTCCGCCTGGTTAGCTGGGTGGTACCGTGCTCGCTTGCCATGCAAGGGGGCCCGGGTTCGAGTCCAGGCCGGGTTGGAGATTTTCTCCGCTCGGGGACTGAGTGTTGTGTTGTCCTCATCATCATTTCATCCACATCACCGGTGCACAAGTCGCCCAATGTGGCGTCGAATGAAATAAGGCTTGCACTTGGCGGCCGAACTTCCCCGAATAGGAGCCTTCCAGCCAGCGATTCCATACGCTCATTTCCATTTCTGCTTAGCGTAATCGGCGCTGGTTACGCCTTGCACATCCCGCTCAGTCAATAATATGGACTCAGACGAAAAAGTATTGGCTTTGGCTTTGTTGGTCAAAAGAAAATTCAGGCGCGAACGCTGTAAACGTAAATACTGGCAACACCCAATGTGCAGCACTCGTATAATATACGCACACTTCTATACCGTATATCGTGAAGACAGTCCAAGTTGTTAAACTACTTCAGGATGTCAGTACCGACCTTTGACGAACTACTAAATTTGCTGAATCTCTTACATTTTTGCATCTCTTTTGCAAGTATATTGCTGAAATAGAATGATTTCTTTTCTGATTTCAGATATTTTGCGTCAGGAAATAAATTTATAGATGTACATTACACATATAAATGTGGAGTTTCCACCATTTCCAGCATATTAAAGGACACTTGTCAAAATATTTGTTATGTTCTGAACGAGTCTACATTTCCGATACTTACTGAAGAGGTCTGATTGAATATTGCGGAAGGTTTCAAGACAAATTCAGATTTTCCAAACTGTACAGGGGCAATATATGGTATACGCATTCGTTTGATTAAGCCCCGGCATAGTGGCTCACTTTACTTTAGCTACAAACACTTTTTCTCGTGTTATTAGCAGTTTGCGATGCAAATTATAACATCGGGTTGGATGTCTGGTCTTATGGCAAAAGTTCAAATTCACAGATCTTCAAAAACAGTACGCTAAGCAATAAGACACAACAAAATGAGCATTCCTAGACCGACACCAATATGTGCTGGAGGAGAGCCACTGCCATTTATTCGTTTGTGATGAAGCATTTGGTTTGACAGAATATATGCAAAGACCCGATGGTGGAAATAATTTGCCGGTCATCACAAAGATACATAATTACCGTTTATCACGAGTGAGACGTTTCATAGAGAGTATATCTGGAATACTCAGCAACAAATGGAGAATATTCCACCGTCCACTCAATTTTTCAATTGATTTGACCACAGGAATAATAAAAGCATGCTGCATATTACATAATTTCGTTCGTCTTGGAGATGGGTATACATTCGAAGACACACTGAACATCGCTGGACTACATGGAGTCGAGGAAGCTCAAATTCCGAGAACAAGGAACAAATCAGCCGCTGTTATCAGAGATAAATTTCCTGAATTCTTTGAAAGTGGAGAAGATGCAGTGAAATGGCAATTGAACAAAATTCGATCTGGGGACTTCTAAGATTTGTGCATAATAATATAACATATTGTACATATAATTCTAAATACATACCTTTTTGATTTTTCGAATCTGTTGTTTCGTTTGCAAATCCTGGACTAAACAGTTCACACTATTCTTCCCATGCTCGGCGGTTTACAATCCTGTTGCCGTATTCGCTACATCTTGAGTCCCAAATAGCAGGACGCATTTCTGCCTCATAAATGAAACGCTCAGTATCAAAACTCAAGTGCTATGAGAACGACTGATATGTTAAAGAAACGCCATGTGTGAAAGGTAACAGGTGCGCAGACAGCGCTGCTAGCAGCGGGCAGCCGCTCTGCGCAGATGCTCACGCGGTTGCCCCTCGCGCTGGCGTACGAATCGCCACGTGTGTAAATGCCCCATGTATTTGCACTATGGAATGCAGACCGCTGCCGCCGCGCTGCTCAGCAATGCTGCCTGAAACCGCACGTATGTAAGGGGCCTAAGACACTGCCCGTAACTTTTTTTTTATTTGATGTGAATGCATTTAAAAAGAAATTCGTGTTGTAGAAGGGATCCATTCTGACAAAGAGAGTAGAATGCCCTAAGCTGACTGGTGTTAAAGAAAAAGCGAGGTTTGAAGCATTCATTCGACCTTGAAAGAATCACAGCGATAGTTTTATAAAGGTTTTGAGGACACTGCCAGTCTTCGTACGTTTTAGAACTGTTTACGAGACCATTCGCCGTTTCATTTGAAAGCGCCCCTGTGCATGTGAAGTCACAACTGACTGACCTGCGAGGTAATTCCAGTTCCAACGACAGATCTTTTTGTGTTAAAACTGTGCATCGCAACTATGTGCTTTCCTCAGGCAGAGTTTTCAAGTCTCTATAACGCGGTTGCGAAAGCGCTACAATATTTCAATCGACATATTTGTGTGAAGAACTTCTTTCAGCTATGAAATTAAATAAGTCAAGATTACATGGCAATTTGAATGCGAAACTCTGTCAAATTGTCCTCGTCCGTCCGTAGGGCAACAGTTTATACCAGACACAAATTATATTATGTCTGTAGCACGCCAAAAATAATTAATCAATACTGAAAACTTGTTTCGTTTATGATATATGTTGTTGAGAAACGTGAAATATAAAACCGAATAATATGCAGTACGACTGTATTGCAATTTAAAAATGCGTCGCGTTTGCTGTTTTCGCCTCTTCCCCCTCTTTGCGCTCAGACAGCGCGGGGTGGCGGTGGGGGAAACGTGAAGCGAGGTTCAAATGGTTCAAATGGCTCTGAGCACTATGGGACTTAACATCTGAGGTCATCAGCCCCTAGAACTTAGAACTACTTAAACCTAACTAACCTAAGGACATCACACATACCCATGCCCGAGGCACCGAGCGAGGTGGTGCAGTGGTTAAACACTGGACTCGCATTCGGGAGGACGACGGTTCAATCCCGCGTCCGGCCATCCTGATTTAGGTTTTCCGTGATTTCCTTAAATCGCTCCAGGCAAATGCCGGGATGGTTCCTTTGAAAGGGCACGGCCGACTTCCTTCCCCGTCCTTCCCTAATCCGATGAGACCGATGACCTCGCTGTCTGGTCTCCTTCCCCAAACAACCCAACCCAACCCAACCCGAGGCAGGATTCGAACCTGCGACAGTAGCGGTTACGCGGTTCCAGACTGAAGCGCCTAGAACCGTGAAGCGAAACTGAGCCCTTCGGCACTTGGGCCCGAGCATGGCCTGTGAGCTGAAACCTTCGCCACCCCTTTTTTAAAGCACAGTAAGTGGTCTTTTTGATTCTTACTTAATTCTCATTTCTTCTACATATAATGCTAGAACGTTATGCATGAAGTAAAAAGAAAAAAAGCTGACCACTGGAGATGCCTTAAAATAAAACGAAAACGCGCTCAGTTGAAATAAGAAATTTATTACAGCCGCAAAAGGCAGTGTTAACCTACAAAATTTGTACAACTGCGACTGCGGAGAAAGTTAACGAAAAATAAACGAGATAACAGTTGTGTAGCTGACCACGCTGGAGCAACACTAGCTGGCAATAAATTTAAGTTGCATGAAAACTTGGGCTTCTTATTGCAGTTTGAAGTAAACTTTTAGGCTAAGGGCTCCAGTTGATTTTTAGTTGATGTGAGGCAAAGTTTGCTACGAAAACTATATCCGACATTGAGTTACCCATACAGGGACGATGATCATTTCGTTGAGATGTGCGCAGTTGTGGTGGATGGTTAGTCAACAAATGTTAGAGGCTGCAGCTGAATGTCTGCTCTCTGAGCTAAAACGCGTGGTGATAGCTTATGACATCTGTATGCTAAGCTAGCTCTCCCTGCAGCTCGTAGAGAAATGTACAACGTTTTGTACTCTAAACTCACTCTTTTCATTAAACAGAAATGGTCCCCTGCAGGAAACATGGAAAACCTGTTAACGTGTTAGGCTTGTTTCGAGCATTTCAGGGAATATTTTGTACACAGAATTAAAAAGAGGAAATTTGTTTTGTTTTAATGAAAATAACGCAGAGCTGTATCTACGTCTATACCTACGAGTATACTCTAAAAACAGCCGAGAGTAGCCAGCTGTTTCTCTCTATAGCTACACCGGCAGCCATACTCAGCAAAACACTATGAACTGCATTTCAGATGGTACTACACAACGTACGAGATATTATGTTTCCTTCCGTTCCACTCACGTAAAGGACTCAGGAAGAAAGGTTAAACACATTTTTACGAGCTGAAATTAGTCTCATCTTATCTCCTCGATCCCTACGGGAGGTACTTACGAGGCTGTGATATAGTGCAAGCAGTTTTTTAGCTTCTCAGTGACGCTATCCAATGGGTCAAAAAGCCTTTGTTCTTCTTCGTATACGTTCAATAGGCCCTGTTAATCCAATCTCATTGAATAACATTCTAGGACAGACAACACGAGTTTTTGTAAGCAGTCTCCTTTGTATATGGATTGCATTTTCCCCGGATCCTACAAACGAACCAGTCTACTACCTGCTTTAGGTAACCTAACCTATACGATCGTTCCATTTCATATACTTACGAACTGTCATATTCACGTGTTTCCATGAGCTGATCGATTCTAATTATGACACGCAGTTATTGCAGTCTTACGATACTAAACCAATTCACTGTGTTAAGTGCACAGTTATACATCTGTGTACATTTAAAGCAAATTGTTAATATTTGCACCACTTTAAAATCTTATCAAGACCTAACTGAATATTTGTGCATGTTTTATCAGACACCACTTCATTACAGATAATGCATCATGAGCAAAAATTCTGAGGTTGCTATTAACATTGTCTGCCAAAATCATTAATTACAACCTCAACAGCAAGGGTCTCAATACACTTCCTTAGGGCACACCTGTAGTTACTCCTGCATCTGTCAGTGACTCTCCATCTAAGGTAACATTATTTGTCTTCCCTACCAAGATATCCTCGATCCAGTCACAGTTTTCGCTCGACCCTCATACTATCGTACTTTCCATGATAATGCGAGTATGGGACTGAGCCAACTGCTTTTCAGAAATCAATAAGTACTGTATCTACCTCTCTGACTTAATTAGCGGCTTTCTGAGTATCACGAAGAAAAAGCGCGAGTTGGGTTTCGAATGACCCATGTCTTCGGAATCCATGATGGTTGCTATGGACAAGGTCATCCTGTTCGAGATACTTCATTACGTTTGAGCACAGAAAAGTTCTGAAGCTCGACAGCAGGTAGATGGTGATAAACTAAAATCGTGCTTCGAAACGTAATCACTTGGCGTGTAGAATTTAGCGGGATCACTCTTCCCTCCATGGTGAAGCATATTTCTAGAATAATTTGTTATTCACAGTTTGTAACAGTGTTCGTCAAACCGTAGCCCACGAACCCCAAAGCTATCATTGTTTTGACCACGCTCCATAGAAGATAACTACCAGAGATCTAATGTGTTACAGAAGGCTTGTTGTTACAATTTAAAAATACTACTGTGTAGCGCTGTTGAGAATAGTATTGTTTCCTAACTAAGGTTTACGCTGTTGGTGGACACGACTGCAGAAGCTTCGCCAGCTCTAACATTCGGCATTTGCCATGCGGCACACGGGACATGACACGTAGGAACCAATGGAAGCGTCTGTCCTTCGAGTACTGCTGCCTTCCCCCAAACTGCTAAGCAATCGTGGAGAATACTTGAATTTTACTGATCAATGAGCATTGACTGTATCAACAGACATGGATGTTGAAATAGTCGTTTCAGGTTGTGTGAAATAACAATATCTCAGTTAAAATTTTCTTACTAGAGGGAAATAGACCAGCGTAGGCTCTTTGATGAACTACGGACATAGAAGTACTTTTTGAGCAATATATATAGCTCACTTTCTACACTTCTGGAGGAAGTTTCTGTTTTGAAGGAGTACCGTTTGGACAGACATTGCAAATTCCTGTATAAGAACACGTATTCGTCTCTTATGTAAATTATCTTTTCTGCGTACTGTAACCTCTCTGTAATTTTCACTGTTCTGAAATAATCGAATTTATAACAATGCTTAGAAAACCTCTCCACTTCTCATCATAAACTGCCTTGTGTTCGTATTTCTCAGTACTATGAGATTAAATAAAATTTCTCGAACTTAAAATGTGGGTACTTATTATTCTTATTTTACTTTTTTTTGTTCGTTGTCGTTGTTGGCACAGTTTTATCTGAAGAGATGTTATCCGTACTCGTAGCAATGATTTCAGGGTTCTGTTTGGTTGTGTATGCTCTTTAAGTGTAAGGTAACAGTACTTTCTATCTTACTCATGTTATCCAACACTTTCGACACTATTCTTCTCAGAGTCCATCCAATCGACACGCATGCTCCTCATCATACAATTTACGACAAAACATGACACTGAGGTATCATATCAAAATTGTTTTCCAGTGGTTTCAGCATTGACATTTTAACGGAAAAGAAGTTCTCTTACAGGACACTGTCAACTTACTGTTACCAAATCTTTCAATAATGATAATAAAACGAATACTACTAATACTAAAAATAATAACTACAGATGTAACCAACTGCGCAAATAAACACAAAAACGGATGGCGATTTCGTTGTTGTTGTTGTTGTTGTTGTGGTCTTCAGTCCTGAGACTGGTTTCATGCAGCTCTCCATGCTACTCTATCCTGTGCAAGCTTCTTCATCTCCCAGTACCTACTGCAACCTACATCCTTCTGAATCTGCTTGGTGTATTCATTTGTTGGTCTCCCTCTACGATTTTTACCCTCTGCGCTGCCCTTCAATACTAAACTGGTGATCCCTTGATGCCTCAGAACATGTCCTATCAACCGATCTCTTCTTCTAGTCAAGTTGTGCCACAAACTTCTCTTCTCCCCAATCCTATTCAACACCTCCTCATTAGTTATGTGGTCTACCCATCTAATATTCGCATTCTTCTGTAGCACCCCATTTCGAAAGCTTCTATTCTTTTCTTGTCTAAACTCTTTATCGTCCATATTTCACTTCCATACATGGCTACACTCCATACATATACTTTCAGAAACGACTTCCTGACACTTAAATCTATACTCGATGTTAACAAATTTCTCTTCTTCAGAAACGCTTTCCTTGCCATTGCCAGTCTACATTTTATATCCTCTGTATCATCAGTTATTTTGTTCCCCAAGTAGCAGAACTCCTTTACTACTTTAAGTGTCTCATTTCCTAATCTAATTCCCTCAGCATCACCCGACTTAATTCGAGTACATTCCATTATCTTCGTTTTGCTTTTGTTGATGTTCATCTTATATCCTCCTTTCAAGACACTATCCATTCCGTTCAACTGCTCTTCCAAGCCCTTTGCTGTATCTGACAGAATTACAATGTCATCGGCGAAGCACAAAGTTTTTATTTCTTCTCCATTCGTTTTAATACCTAGTCCGAAGTTTTCTTTTGTTTCATTTACTGCTTGCTCAATATACAGATTGAATAACATCGGGGAGAGGCTACAACCCTGTCTCACTCCCTTCCCAACCACTGCTTCCCATTCATGCCCCTCAACTCTTATAACTGTCATTTGGTTTCTATACAAATTGTAAATAGCCTTTCGCTCCCTGTATTTTACCCCTGCCACCTTCAGAATTTGAAAGAGAGTATTCCAGTCAATATTGTCAAAAGCTTTCTCTAAGTCTACAAATGCTAGAAACGTAGGTTTGCCTTTCCTTAATCTAGCTTCTAAGATAAGTCGTAGGGTCAGTATTGCCTCACGTGTTCCAATATTTCTACGGAATCCAAACTGAATTTCTCCTAGGTCGGCTTCTACTAGTTTTTCCATTCGTCTGTAAGGAATTCGCGTTAGTATTTTGCAGCTATGACTTATTAAACTGATAGTGCGGTGATTTTCACATCTGCCAACACCTGCTTTTTTGCGATTGGAATTATTATATTCTTCTATATACTCCTTCCACCATTATTCTTCTATATACTCCTTCCACCTTTCTGCTTTCCCTTCTTTGCTTAGAACTGGGTTTCCATCTGAGCTCTAAATATTCATAGAAGTGGTTCTCTTTTCTCCAAAGGTCGCTTTAATTTCCCTGTAGGCAGTATCCATCTTACCCCTAGTGAGATAAGCCTCTACATCCTTACATTTATCCTCTAGCCATCCCTGCTTAGCCATTTTGCATTTCCTGTCGATCTCATTTTTGAGACGTTTGTATTCCTTTTTGCCTGCTTTATTTACTGCATTTTTATATTTTCCCTTTTCATCAATTAAATTGAATATTTCTTCTGTTACCCAAGGATTTCAACTAGCCCTCGTCTTTTTACCTACTTGATCCTCTGCTGCCTTCACTACCTCATCCCTCAAAGCTACCCATTCTTCTTCTACTGTATTTCTTTCTCCCATTCCTGCCATTTGTTCCCTTACGCTCTCCCTGAAACTCTGTACAACCTCTGGTTTAGTCAGTTTATCCAGGTCCTATCTCCTTAAATTCCCACCTTTCTGCAGTTTCTTCAGTTTTAATCTACAGTTCATAACCAATAGATTGTGGTCAGAGTCCACATCTGCCCCTGGAAATATTTTACAATTTAAAACCTGGTTCCTAAATCTCTGTCTTACCATTATATAATCTATCTGAAACCTTCTAGTATATCCAGGCTTCTTCCATGTGTACAACCTTCTTTTATGATTCTTGAACCAAGTGTTAGCTATGATTAAGTTGTGCTCTGTGCAAAATTCTACCAGGCGGCTTCCTCTTTCATTTATTAGTCCCAATCCATATTTACCTACTACGTTTCCTTCTCTCCTTTTTCGTACTACCGAATTTCAGTCACCCATTACTATTAAATTTTCGGCTCCCTTCACTATCTGAATAATTTCTTTTATTTCGTCATACATTTCTTCAATTTCTTCGTCATCTGCAGGCCTAGTTGGCATATAAACTTGTACTACTGTAGTAGGCGTGGGCTTCGTGTCAATTTTGGCCACAATAATGCGTTTAGTATGCTGTTTGTAGTAGCTTACCCGCATTCCTATTTTTATTCATTATTAAACCTACCCCTGCATTACCCCTATTTGACTTTGTATTTATAACCCTGTATTCGCCTGACCAGAAGTCTTGTTCCTCCTGCCACTGAACTACATTAATTCCCACTATATCTAACTTAAACCTATCCATTTCCCTTTTTAAATTTTCTAACCTACCTGCCCGATTAAGGGATCTGACATTCCATTCTCCGATCCGTAGAACGCCAGTTTTCTTTCTCCTGATAACGACATTCTCTTGAGTAGTCCCCGCCGGAGATCACAATGGGGGACTATTTTACCTCCGGAATATTTTACCCAAGAGGACGCCATCATCATTTAATTATACAGTAAAGCTGCATGCCCTCGGGAAAAAATCCGGCCCTAGTATCCCGTTGCTTTCAGCCGTTCGCAGTACCAGCACAGCAAGGCCATTTTGGTTATTGTTACAAGGCCAGATCAGTCAATCATCCAGACTGTTGCCCCTGCAACTACTGAAAAGACTGCTGCCCCTCTTCAGGAACCACACGTTTGTCTGGCCTCTCAACAGATAGCCCTCCGTTGTGGTTGCATCTACGGTTCGGCTATCTGTATCGCTGAGGCACGCAACCCTCCCCACCATCGGCAAGGACCATGGTTCACGAAGGGGGGTGGGGGCGATTTCGTATCAACGTCAATTTTTACACGTATATTTGTACAAGACACATGTGAATGTCCTGTAAATAATATAGATGGGATAATTATAGTTGTAAAAGGCGTTATTGTCTGTGAAGCTTTATGGTTGCCTGTTGGCAAACGCACTACAGAATGAGAGTGTTATGTCGACTGGTTTGATTACTATACCTATAAATGCGTAGGCTATGTATACTGATGTCTTTTATTTTCTTCTTCAATAAAGTTATGCTTTAAAAACTTTCGATATCTTTCTTTCATTTATTATTCTTTTATTATACATTGTCAATTTTAGTAATCATACAGTATTACAATTCCTGAAGGCAGGAACGAGGATGTGAGTCATTGGAGCTATGTCTAATTAAAAGGCGTAGAGTTCTTTTGCATACATGACCATATGAATGACAGATGTCTGTCACTATTATCTATCACTATTATTGCTCATGAGTCAATCAGGCAGGCAGGAAGAGATGTATACGACGTAGCCGTTGGCTAGTAAATTATTCTCACAACGGCTTTGCTACAAAGACTGAAAACAGATATCTCGTCTGTGGCTATTACTAATCTAAACAAATCGTGTAATAGCCATAAGAATAGAGTGTAGCGCCTAGGGCTGTTGGTGTACGGTATGTAATTTAAGGGTCAGGTGTTTCAAAGTTAAATTTCTGACAAAGGAGGGACACAGCACATAGCCAATAAGAAAAGAAAAATGTTTTACGGCTAAACTCAGTGACATGGCATAACTTTATCTTTATTGGCATCATATCGCTTTTCTCTTCGGAACGTTGAAATTATTGTACCTGGTAAACGGTGAGCTTGATGACAGCAGGCCGTGTAGTTGTTACGGTTAAGCCAAAAAGTCACCTTCGCATGAAAATAATAATTACCATCGGACGTTGTTAAAATTATAAACTGCAGGCTCGAATGATGTACGTTGTAATTTGGGACCGATAGCCCGTTTATGGCGTGCGATCGTTGCGTAATGAAACTGGCCAATTCTGACTAACAGGCTGAAAAATACATAACAGAATTTCGATTAGTGGAGTATGGTACTAAATACACCTCTATTAAACAAAATACAATGCAATTTAAGCAACTCTTTATAATTTCATCATAAAAAGCTAACAAAATATACAGGACCTTCTCATGTGGAAACTCGAAGAGGAACAAAAACAAAAGTGAACTGACACCGTTTTCACATACTCGAAAGCAATACAAAAACGAAATTCTCATAGATATTTGAATGTGCACTGAAATAAACTTTCTACAGTCTTTGACATTGCGTCATAATGATGTGCTACAAACTGCAGCTAGCATCTCTTATAATTTAATCTGTATACTTCAAACGTCGTCTTCCTCTGGTTATTTTTCCATTGATGTAGCTCCTTTCTGTTGCCATGGTTGTCTGGCTAGGCTCTGGTTCTAGAGGTCACGGGTTCAGCCTTAGGTAGGAGCGGAGACTTTTCTTCGTTTCAGTTTCTCCAGGACACCAAAGGTCCACTCAGCCTGCTGTTAAACGAAGAAAGCTTGACTTCACCTGCAGTCGGGCCAAAAGCCTGTGTCACAGATTCTACGTTGTATCCCACTATTATATTTGTGGGACCCCTCATGTCTCAGTAGATGACCAATAACCTTAAATCTCTTTGCGATAGTGTCCCATAAATACTGCCATAATTTTAAGGACTTATCATTGGTGATCTTGTAAGTCCATCTGTAACATCACAGCTCTGAAGAAATGAGTCTATTCCTAGCCCCAGTGTCCAAAGTCGAGGTCTCACAGCAATACAATTCCATAACTCAAACATATAGTTTCAGAAATCTATTCCTGACTTGTAGGCTTTTAGTTTTTGAGGCTACTATCGTCTTCTTATTGAAGGCTTTGTTGCTTGGAAGGCTATTTCTTACTTCTCCTTTGCTTTTTCCATTTCTAGTGATATTGCTTCCGAAATACATAAAGAGCCAATATGTTGCAGTCAAAGGCTCTTCTGTTTTCGTACCCCTTAATAATTTTACTATTCTCAGGTTTACTGTTTTATTCAGTACTTCTGTCAGGCACATATTGTCTATCACATGCCGATGCTTGGAGGAGGCTTTTCTGCTGGACATTTCTTTCTTTCTCTGAGAGTGGTGGGAGAGTTATTGGCTTGTTTTATGCCTGCCTGGCGGCAACATGTCTCAACGACAGAAACCACCACTGCCAGACTTTTCAAAATCGAGTCCATTTTTTTTAACCCTGTAGAACTTTTTCGATCCTTACACTCGTGCTTTTCAAGCCCATCTGGTCGTCTTTTCAAAAGGTGCCGTTTATTGGTCAGGTGCCGCACTTCCATTGAGAACTGACTCTGGAGACAATCTCCGACTGAGGTTTATAAATTTTCGATAGTAAGCTCACTCGGATCTTAGCAGCCGGTGAGTACACAAATTCTGATGGAACGTGGCGTTAGATGATAAGTCAAATTGACATCTTATAAGGAAGGTTGAAAGTTATCTAAATAAATAAACAAATGGACTGAAGTACTCTGTTTCTGACTGTTAGCTTGAGCTACGATAATAAATGAACTAATAAAACTTGTACTGTTGTAATGTGAAACCCAAGTTACTCTGTAAAAGCAATTAATTGTAATGAAAAGGGAAGTATTTCATACTGTAAAAGTTAGAAGCAAACTGCAAGAATTTTGAACGGTATAAACTGCCTGATTAATTCACTTGAACATGAAATCTAAAGTAATTGGATTTTCAAAACTCGATCACAAAAACTGTGTCTGAATAACATAACTTGGCTCTGACTGAAAAAAAATCATAATCTTTTCTCCTTACCTCTATTCTGCGCAAATATGGATAACGCTTTGTGGTACTGCTCTGTCTTGCGCGCCGCTATGCTAAAGCTGAAAATTACTGTATCTACACAGAGACACTCGAGAGATGCAATGAGTTCTCTGTTAATTGCAAATCGAAATATTTATCGAACATACTTGGTTGAATTATCCATTAAAAAGAATTGTAGAAGAAAGATTTGTAAGAAAATGAAATATGCGCATAAATGACAACACTATGTTTTTTTGTATATTGAGAAAAACGGTCAAAGTGGATTTTAAGTTTAATGAACTTCTCAACATTCAAACAATAGACTTTCCTGTCTCTCAAAAATAACTAATTTTAATACCGTAACCAAGTTAGTTAGATGGCGCAGCAACAGTGAATAAAAAGTAACTTCATTATTGTATTCACCTGACATTCCGTTAGACTTCTGCATTCACAAATCAGTTTCATAACCGTGTTGATTGAACAAAATGATAAAATGAGACATTAAATTTGAATCATAATATTGCCATAGCTTTCTCACTGTAACACTGCTTAACATTATCAGCCTAACTCCAACACAGCTGACCTTCAATGCCTTACGCACACCAGCGATGTTAGCTTAACTTCTGCAATACAGCTTACAAAATCGCTGCTCGCTCACAATCGAATCAGATACCAAAAATTCAGATAGCAAAATTATACATGACACCTATCAAGGTCACGTTGAAACTTGCTGATATCAGCACCATGAGGAACAGGTAATGGCTTTGGCTTTTGTCTATGAGCTTTAATCACTCCACCTGGATCTAAAAATTACGAAGTCATTGCGTTGGCTTCTACTAAGTTGCGTAGTCGCACTATGAAATCGGCGATTAATTTTCGATTTATTCTCCCCCACGATCCTCAGTTGCATAACCTTTGTTTAAGGCTCGTTTATTTTCATGTTATTATCTTTTTTTACAACTTTCATCAGTTTATTTAACATGGGTTCAAGATCTCCTTTACTTTTAAGCTGATAAAACTACGTCATCATCGTTTCTCAGCATGTCTATTGTTTAGCCACGTATTACTACATCTAACTGCTGATGTTTTACGTGACACCTCTGTGCCGAGATTACAAATAATTGGTTTCAGCGCAGTGCTACAAGACACTGCAATTGTAACAGAAAATAAGGTTTTTTTTTTTAATAGTCTTTTCGGTTGTACTTCTGCTCTGACACAGATATGGTCTAAATATCTAGCTCCTAGTGTTGTTGAAAGTTTTCTTCGTCATCATCTTGCTCTGTTTGATCTTCTACTTCTTTTATTCATCAAGCCGTAGACCAAAATGTTCGTTCCTGTTGGTGTTTGCTGAACTCATTTTACAGTTGATCTGCCAACGTCACTTCATCTTCGTAGCAGCTAACGGTAAATTTTTCCACTATTAATATTCTGATCTGTTGACTGTAGGTCGAAGAGTGCTAAGGAAACGATTTAAAGCAAACTGAAGTTTCCTGATGTGAGTGGTAAGCTCCAGCCTGACGCATAGTATTTTCGAATGAGATATCGACAGAGAAGCATTTCGAATATGTTTATTTATTCCCAATGCTACAGGGAATCATAATTTCATCACAGTATGAGTTTAACGCAATAGCATTGAAAAAAGCTATATAGCCACAACAGCAGTCGACCTGACAACAGGTCGCAGCTTTCAGCTTAAAACTGCCCATCTTCATTTTTCTCCTTTTATCATTTCTAACGCGCAGTCTCAGTTTTTTTTTTATTTTTACCTGCCCAGGCTTCGCTAACATACTTTATAGTCATAAGCCTACTGCTTCACTGTTAGCTTGCTGGTACTTCATCAGTTTCGAGCAAACCATGGCCCCACTCCCGCGATTAGCTAATATTTGTAATGGACTCGCAGGTCAGTATGACGTCAGTAAACACATGTAGGTGGATGGTGACGTTCGAGATGTTGCATTAGCATTATCACGTTCCCATCATACGAATTTTACACGGGTCAGTACGGCATAACAAGCAAACTCCTCAAACTCGGTAAAGTTCACCAGCCACGAAATTTTCTCGAGTTACGAGCAGAGTACTAGTCTCGTTTCGGTGTAACAATTGGTTTTCACTACCTGAAGACAATAAGTGTAAAACCTGTTAAAAAGTTGCTTCTAAATGACGCTCTTACTTGGCTAATAATCCGAGAGGGTTTCGCAAAGTTTGTTTGCTGCAAATGATCGATCCGTGCACGACACAGCAAGATACCAATACGCTCCAAAAAACCACGTGCGAAAATGTGATTTTTCAGTGGGTCATACCCCGGGTTTTATTGATCACAAAGATATGGGGTCAAGAGGTTTGGGTAGCCCTTCGGCCAGCGAACATTTGTATACCTATCGGAAGAAAAGGTATTCTGCAGCTATCCTACAGAACAAGGTCAAAGTTCAAATATCACACACTCCCTCCAGCCCAGGTAAATTGAACATATCGATTGGTTCTTTTGCAGTGGGTGTGATCTAGGGCAGACCTTAGGCGACTTATAAAAGCTGTTTCTGAGCAACCCCGAAAGAAAAGCATGACTTCTGGGAACCAAGAGTACCAGTTGAGTGGATGGCCATTTTTATGATATCTATGTACAATTTTGCTACATAACTAACAACAGCAAATGGCTCAAATTGTAATTCTACAGTCTTCAGACATTCGTCTATAAACACAATTTTCGCGTACCAATTTACATTCATGAGAAATCATCGAAATTTTTACCATATACTCTTAAGACGAATTTCTCGGGAAACCTTTAACCTTTTTTTCCTATAGCATTATTCGTTTCCGAGATTCAATGTCACCATACTCACGCGCGTAAAATAGACACTTAATGGCGTGAATATAGTTTTAACTGACGTAATGAACACATGGAAAGGGTTCTAGGGTCATTGCAAGGGGTCAGAGCTCACCACACTATGTTTTTAATAGGAATTTTCTCACCAATGAATTTCTTCGACGCGCTGTCTCTATAATGGGCACTTCCCACCTATCGAAATATGCACGAAATGGTACTGCTGTGCCAAAAATGAACTTGACATCCTTGAAAAGAGCTTGAAAAGACTGCCAAAAATTATGTAAAACTGGAAAGGCTGCAAAATTCCATAAAATATTTCTGAGAACATTTTTTCTCTTTTAGGGTACAAACCTTAAGTCAGAGTTTTAAATGAACTGCGATCGAGGAGAAAATGACCCACATAAAATGTGTAGCACACCATTTTGTGCTAACCTTATATTACGTGTACTTGCTTGTTGTTGTAATGTGTTAAAGAATATACGTGTATCGCAGTATGTAAATAAATTGTCAGAACTTTACTGATCTACAGAATTTGTTTTATAAAAGCAGCCCACCCTGTTGTAGCAGTGAAAAGAGCGAACCAGCCGAGAAATGCCCCTGTTGGAGCACGAAATGGCGGATATGTTCCACCTTAAAAAAGTCTGACAGGAAAGTGAGGAAAGTGGGGAACTACAAGGATTTCCCAGAAAGTAATGCACCACAGTTTTTTCTTCAACTCTTTATTGAACATAGTGAGACTTACACACACGAAAGAATGTTGTTTTATCTACACACCTTATTTTTCCACGCAATCTCCGTCCTGTTCCATGGCCTTCCTCCAGCTTGTATGCCCTGTCAGTTCCTATCCTGGTGGCGAAGCCATTGTTTCACTGTGTGAATGACCTCCGCATCATTCTCAAAAGGTCTTCCATGAATGGCGTCCTTTAATGGCCCAAACCAGTGGATGTTCGAGGGGGCTAAAGTGCACGTCATTTATGACGGCGGCCGAGTTTAGGTTCGTTTTGCGCATCTGACGTCACATAACACAGTCAGCCAATGAACAGAGAACGACATTGCCAGAGCTCGATTGCAGTGCAGAGCACGGACGAGTGTCTTCAGTTTTAGAAACCTTCAGTCATAAATAAAGTAATTGAACGAAAGCAATGTCTTGATAGCAGACTTTCTTTTATAGAAAGTTTGGAAAAAGAATTCTTTATACTAATTGCTTCATATTCTATTAATTAATTAAGCCAAACAAGCAATAAGTCTCCTAATTCAGTCGATAGCAAGGAAAGGTGTTTGTATCATTCTCCCAAACCGCTTTTTCTCAATAAAGAACAGTGGTAATTGTTTATTTCCTATTGTACTTCTACAAAACGTGAATAATTCATAGTCATACCAACAGTGTTTGTCAGTATTTTGCGTTTCATTTTAAAGTCCTCCGGGAGATGTATTGAATGATGAGGTGTGTTAGTGTAAGGGTTAGAGTGTATGGCTGCTTAACCAAAGGTTCTGAGTTCAAGCCTTGTTTGGTGCTTAATATTTTCTTAATTTAAAAACAATATCTAAGTGTCTTACATCATAAATTTTATTCATTTGAATGTAATTTTGTCAAATTTCTAGTGACAACTAAAATCGACTATACGGAAAATATTTTACCTCTGCAAACTCTTCAAAATTTCGTGCAATGTTTAACTACAGCTAATGTTGCACAATAACTGCGTTGAACTTCGAAACAAAAATAAGTCATTTATGGGGGGAAGGTATCAGTCAAGAAGGTGTGTAAAAATCAAATTTTTGGGCCAAATAGTTTTTGTGAAATCGAATGATAAAGTGTGTCAAAGCAGTCGAAACACCATGTGTCTGCACAGGCGAACAGTGCAGTGATGACAAAATCTCGCACATCGCGGGATGCGGGGAGCACGTCTCTGTAGCAGCGAAAGGGTTAATGCGGCCGTGGTGGCTTTACTTCATAAACTGCGCCCCCCCCCCCCCAAACATAAGTTTGCGAACTATACTATGGCGCTGCTTCTCTTGGCGCGTACAACTGGCAATCTCCCGTGTCTGGGCGGGCATGCGCGAACCGCCAAGATAAATGAATTGAACTATAGGTCAGGTGTGACAGCCGTGGATGGTCTCCCCGACCGCTGCAAATAGTGGAGCTCCGCCGAACCGCCTTCTGATGACCTCCCCCTCTTGCCTAGCGACTAACTCTACTTTTGTCGACAGCAGATGCTCCATAGACTTTGCACAAGCGTTTGTGAATATTACCCACAATTTCCTTCTCTGCAATGAGAAATTCAATCACGGCACGTTGTATGTAACGTACATCATCTACAGACGTCATTTTGAAATTGCCCTGCAGCTGCGCTATCTGTCGGAAGTGACGGAAACTTGGCGCTCACACAGGAGACATCAAATAATACATATGTACGTTTTGCATTTGTAGCATTGTTTTCGGCTGAGAAAAAAAAGTGCGCTGCATTACTTTCAGGGCAACCCTCTTAGCTTGGTTCAAATGGCTCTAAGCACTATGAGACTTAACATCTGAGGTCATCAGTCCCCTAGACTTAGAACTACTTAAACCTAACGATATGACACACACATCCATGCCCGAGGCAGAATTCGAACCTGCGACTGTAGCAGCAGCGCAGTTCCAGAGTGAAACGCCTAGAACCACTCGGCCACAGCGGCCGGCTCCCTCGTAGCTGTCTCAATCCATATTCTGCTTTCCTTGACAAAAATTTTGCCATTCGAACTTATTCGTTTTTTTTGTGCTGAAAGAGAATAGAAGAGAAAAACAGCGACGATGGAAGAGAGGGGAGACAGTGCCAGTGGGAGAGAAAGAGAGAGGAGACTGTGCTAGTGGAAAAGAAAGAAAGAGAAAACAGCGCTTACAGAAGAGAGCAGTTGCCAGTGAAAGAAAAAGAGAGATGGATGAAGTCAGTAGTAGTGGAAGCCAAAGAGAGAGGAGATATTGACGGTGAATGAGAGACAGTGTCACTAAAAGAGCAAGACAGATGGGTGGAGATAGAAGCAGTGGGAGCAAATGAGAGACGAGATAGTGGAAATGAAAAATGCTGATGAGTGGAGACCACACATAGACTTGGAAGAAGTGTGGACCCTCCCAGACCATTGAACTATAACATGTAGGTACAGGGGAGGACGCATTCTGAACCGAAATTTTAAACACATGGTGTAAACGAAGAAATAAATTGGGCCCCACGGGGTTTTGGAGTTGTCGAGGTATGAGGGAGAAGGTGACAGTGGGACAGAAAGATAGAAGGAGACAGTGTAAGTGAGAGAAGCGACAGTGGCATTGGGATATATTGTAAGCCCAGAATGAGATTTTCACTCTGCAGCGGAGTGTGCGCTGATATGGTAGAGCACTTGCCCGCGAAAGGCAAAGGTCCCGAGTTCGAGTCTCGGTCGGGCACACAGTTTTAATCTGCCAGAAAGTTTCATATTGTAAACCATTGGCAGAAAAAGGAGACAAAGGAGGGAGGCATATAGAGAAGTGTTAGTGAGAGGGAGATGCCGAGTATGAGGGCTTAACTACAAAGAGAGACTGGGTAAAAGGATTTAGATTGTTCTGTGTTAAAAGTGAGCGAGTATGTTGTCATACCCTTTTTTATTTATTTATTTTAGGTGAGGGGCACTCAACATCATGGTTATCAGGAAACATAGTGGAAGAGGATTGAGATATCTGGTTCCCCACTTTGACAGATCTTAAGGATATCCAAAGTAAAATGCAGTCATGGTAGTTGACACTTATGAGAAATTAACTGTGTTCAGGGATCTTGGTTATCAACAATTGGCATGAGACGTAAGAGGTCCTCTAAGATCATTATCAAGCGAAATCCGTCTAAAACCGTCATGAAGATGGGAACACGGAATGTGCGGACTCCAATAACAGAGGGAAAACTGTATGAAGTAAAAGAACTAATAAGGAAGAATGAGGTAGTTATATTAGGACTACATTACACAAGGTTGTAAGAAAATAGAGATTTCTTCAGCTGTGAGTTTACAGTTCAGTTATGGTGAGTTATAATAAGGGGACAATGGTCAAAGAATATCTGCAATACTTAGGATGTCAGTCAGCGGTTAATGGTGGTTCAACAGTACACCTATTGATTTGATACTAATTCAGAGATATTTTCCAGAATTGGCTCATGATTTGGAAAAGAGTGGAGAATCTGTAAGAATATAGTGAAGAACTATTAAAGGCAACAAAAAAAAATGTTGGGACAATGGGGCTTTTAATCTAGTAGCGGAAGGCCATGCTGGCAATAAGATATTAGGGAATTTTGCTATAGGAATCATATAAAATTTTGCCACAGCTATCCATGTACAGACAGAGTTAGTGTTTGTGAACTTGTGTCGGCCAGGTTGAGGGGAAGCAAGTGAGGCTTTTACCTGATGGCACCAGTTTTTTAGTCTGTAGCAGACTTCTCTGTGCCTTCGTAGCTGACTGGCCAGCGTGGCTCACTGCCAAGCAGAGGACCTTATTTCGATTCCTGGTATTGCCAGAGGTTTTTCCTTCGTGGAGAGACTGAAACGTGATGCCCAATAGAGGAGCTCTTAGACTGATCAGCAGCGACTTCAGGTCACGAAAGCTGATACAGGCAGGTGTGCTGACCCCACAGTCCTCTATACCGCATCCATTGACTACATTCGCGAAAGGCGACAGGGTGGTCGGTCGTTAGCTGTGGTCTCATTAAGGACTGTGGACGGAGATTAAGGTTTACGAGATTGCTCTGTCAGCCTTCCACGCCGAGGGCGTAGAGATTACCGGTGACGTGACAACCTGTTGTGACTCGTTCTGGAGTCCCTAAGACAAGTGCAGTTAATATGATGTTGTCAGCTCATAGAGAGTACCAAGAAAGAAAGTTTTGCTAAGTTTCTTCTCAATTTAACATATACTTCTGTAGACGCTGGTGTTTCTTCGATGCGTTTGTGACCGCTAGGGAATGGCGTTGGTGAGCTCCAATTCAACAGTAATTGGAATTTCATGTACAACAAGCATTCCCTGTGCCCATTTAGAAATATCTTAAATTAGATCACTTCATCCTGAAATTAACTATCTAACAAAACATGCCAAAGCTGTTTAGATTAACTTCCCCTCGTTTTAAGCCTTCAGTATAGATATTTTGATTTGCTGTACATTACTGCAACAATCAGGGGTTTTATGCAATGTTATTACACGAGCCCAACAGAATTCCTTAGGAGTTCTTTCAGATCTACCCAACTACCCCCCACCCCCCCCCTCCCCGCCACCGACAATGCTGCATCTATAATAAATTCTTGTTCCTTTGTTTTGGAGACTAAGTTGATGCTTTTCACTAGGATTCATTCAGCGAAAGATTCCCTAATGTTACAACATTATCACGCCGCAGCAGAGACACATATGGAGTGATTTAGCTGGACGGATCAAGCACTTCTTGCCCGGGGTGCGAGCACCCACTGGCGAGTTGAGGGCCGCTGTCCATCTGCCATCAGCAGCGGCAGATGAAAGCTTAGTTTGCCCACTATCAAACTGTAAAAATATAAATGTAAATGAGATTCCCCAAGAAAATGCATGAAATAACATGAAGAATCACAGCAGACTCATTTGGAGAGAGCAATAGCTGGACAAACCCCATTATCACATTCACGATCTGTAAAATCAAATGCCACTTGAATTACATTCTTGAATTCAGAAACATTTGCGGGATATTGCACCCAGCTGCTTGCGTGGAATATTGAAGCCTAGGCTGATAAGCTGCTTATGAATAATAGAATGAATTTACATTATGAAAATTCTATTTCCTAATTTAGTATCGAAGTCATTGCAGACAGCGCTTATAGAGTGTGTTCTACTTCTTGCATATACTCCATGCTGCAAATATACTCATGTTAAAAAAAAAAAAAAAAAAAAAAAACAGAACACCTTGAAGGACTAGAGATAAGACATTTATATTGAGAGGACATGCTCATTAATATACAGAAATGATTAGCATTTCAGTCACCTCAGTTCAGCATGTGTCCTGTAATAGGCGCAAGGTCCGCCACAGGCCCTGACAACTTGTTCCATGTGTGACGGCATCGACGCGTATCAGGCGAGAAAGGCGACCCGTGGTATAGCCATTTATGCTACATTCACCTGGTTCCGAAGTTCAACTGCGGTGGCTGGCATTGGGTCACAGCGTTGCACTCGTCGTCTCGCCGTATCCCACACGTTTTCGACTGGCGACAAGTTTGGTGATCTGGCGATCCAGAGCAAAAGGCTGACATCCTGTGACACCAAGAAGGCACGTGTTCCTGCAGAAACGTGTGCTCGTGCATTGTATTGCTGAAAAATGGCGTCTGAGGTGTTGTGTATAAAGGCTATGGCTATGTGTCGCAGGATATCATTCACGTAGGTCACGTGCCCTGGGAAAGCACCAAATGTGATTTGTGGTTGTACCCAGTAGCACCCCGCACAATAAGGCACTGAGTTGGCGCTGTATGTCTTGTGTCTGCGGCGAACCGAAATTGTCATTATTTTCAAACAAACAGAGCCTGGACTCGTCCGGAAACACTATCTCATGCCATTCCCGTCCCCGGTGAAGCCTTTCCACACATCATTGCCGTCAAGTACGTTTCTGCACATTCGTCAAAGATAGGCGGAGGAGTGGACGACGGACTGCCCCATTTAACAGTGTACCATGTGTTACATTGTTCCACTGTTGCGCCAGAGCCGAGGAGAAAGCAAACCTGTCCTACAGTGCCTTTCGGATGAGGTGTCGAACTACTCGGCGGGTGGTCTGGGTGGTGAGACCTGACAAATCTCGTTGTGCTCTACGGCCTCCGATGTAGCATTAGGCACACATCCGCTACACTGCCGAACCCTTCGTCCCATATGAGAAGTACTTAACCGGATGGATGCATCACATTCTCTTATGCCAATAATGTGACCTCTTTCGAAGTAAATTATTTGATGGTACGGTTCGCGCACACGTCTGCGAGGCATCCTACACGTCTGCTGAAGTCACACTGATCCATTACCTTAAGGTTTATAGAGACAAAGAAAGCTGCAGGCACATTTTCCGGAAAGGTGGTGTTGCCACGCGATGTTTATGTCTGCCCACATTGTTCAAACTCTAGTCATTTCTTTTTTCTGAACATGAGTGTACATCCAAAGGCTGTACGAATTTTGCTGTTCCTGGCGGAATGCTCATGCAAACAATGTCTTTGCTCTTAAATGAGTCATTTACTATTGCTGTGTCCCAGTGAGCACTGTAAGAATCACCAACTAGTATACAATTCTGTGTATTTGAGACTTAGTCATTAGCGACATTCACGAAAACATATTTTAAGTTCAAAATCAAATGGCTCCCAGCACTATGGGACTTAATATCTGAGTTCATTAGTCCCCTAGAACATAGAAGTACTTAAACCTAACTAACCTAAGCACATCACACACATCCGTGCCCGAGGCAGGATTCGAACCTGCGACCGTAGCAGTCACGCGGTTCCGGACTGAAGCGCCTAGAACTGCATGGCCACCGCGGCCGGCAGATTTTAAGTGGTCTTTCGACATCTTCCTGTTTGCCCTATGATTCAAATGTATGTTTGGTGGACTATTGTATTCAACAGCCTTTTTAACTTTCGGGCCGAAATTCTTGTCCTGAAGACAAATACACGGTTGTTTTGTCAGGTGACCAACATCTACTTTATAACTATGGGTTGTACTTTGCTCAAGGGGCCAAGGCAACTGTTGATTTTTCCCTGTTTTTAGATAGTGTTACTTTGATCAGTGTTCCAAATGCAGTATCTGGAAATTTGCAGTTTCCGTGTTTACTTCTTCGAGAAAACGGGTTTCAGAATGGCGAATGTCTTGCTCTTCCTGTGCTGCTCTGGGCGTCATGAAAGCAGTGGTGTATCTATTACGTATCCTGTTTTCTTTCTTGATAAGTGTTATGAAATATGCAAAACATTGAAACTTTGTATGCCCAAGTTCTCTTGCCTTTTGCATTCCCCAAAATTTCAGGTGCAAGTAATGGGCACGTTTTCCTTCTCTCCTCGCTACTTTGAATTGGGATCCAATATGTTGTTTTACCTCTATTTTTACGCTTGCCTTGTTTCTCGAAATAAATTTTCACTATATATTAAGAAGAACCTACCCACTCAGTCTCGGATTGTAAACGTTATCGAGTAGCTCTAGAACAGTAAACGTGATAAAGTTTTTTTACTGTAATGTCAGTATATGCCATCCCAACGTGAATGGATCCTTTTTTATTAAGAATCTTCGATTGATATTTATGTACTCAAGAATCATCATTAGAGCGATCTAGTAAATAAATTTTGTCGCCATAACTTGCAGCTTGTCCGTCAGTTCATAAAGCTACGGCGAGTGCAGGCTTTCCATGACAACAGTGAGAGGAGAACTCTATTTTATTACTGCGTAAACAATAATACCGTAAAGCACTTTGTAGTATTATATGTTTTTGAAGAGATGGTCGTAGAATATATCTAATGTGGTTCTCTTCTACCTAGCCAGTTGCCACTCGCTGCACTGGTGAAGCCGTTTTTCAAGGAAAACACCTGGAGAACCCTACAGGCAGCAAGGTAGACGGAATCATTGTTTTTTCCACGTAACTTTCAGGTGACAATACCATCCATATGAGCTTCGCCGATAGGGTGCGATCTAGAGGTGTCGTTGTCATAAATAACGAAATAAGACGTTAGAATCGCGCTTCCCCTAAAGTGCAACATTAAATTTAAAAGAACCAAGAAATCCGTCAGAAATAAGGGTTAAGTAGAAGAACTGAAAGAAGAAGCAACAACTATGGGAACTGAAGAAAAAAAGAAAAGCTAATGAACGTGATTAGCCAATGCAGTGTAATAATACCAAGATGCTGACAACTGAAGCAACAAACGAGGTTTCAGGGAAAAGGAAACTGGAACAGAGAAAACCTTGAATAACAGAAGAAATACTAACTCTAATTCAGGAAAGGAATAACCCCAAGAAGGAAAACAATGTAGATGACTACGAAATAATTAAAAATCACACCACAAACAATTGCAAATATGAAAAATAGTAATGGAACAAAAGCATTACTAGAGAGATAGAGGAAGATCAGACAGAGGGAAAACAAGATAAAGATTACAAGGAAACCACAATCTGTAATAGTAAAAAATAAAGAGCCCCCTCTTACGATAGACGATGACAAAGTATGATGCTCATTGGAAAGAATACATAGGAGAACTGTATGATGATAAGGACTTTAAAAAAGAAAGTAATCTAATCGAAAATAATCAATGAGAGTGAAAGAGAAATGCGAAGTCCCCTAATTACCTGACATGAATTTGAACACGCAATTCGGAGTCTCAAAGAGAGTAAAGCAAGCGGCGTTGATGACATCACTGCAGAATTGGAGAAACATTTAGATAACAATGTGAAAGACCAATTATTCAGAGTAATGAATAACTGCTACGAAGCCGGCCTGAGTGCGAGCGGTTCTAGGCACTTCAGTATGGAACCGCGCGACCGCTACGGTCGCAGGTTCGAATCCTGCCTCGTGGATGGATGTGTGTGATGTCCTTAGGTTAGTTAGGTTTAAGTAGTTCTAAGTCCTAGGGGACTGATGACCTCAGAAGTTAAGTCCTATAGTGCTCAGAGCCATTTGAACCATTTTTGAACAGCTACTAAAGAGTAATTATGCCCAAATACTTCACACAGTTCTGAACCATTGCCATTCCTAATGCAGTTAACTGCACCAAAATGATTGCAAATAATTAAGAACAGGATAAAAGGAAAGGCAGGTTATATTGGAGAAGATCAATTTGGATTTAGAGGAAGCAAAGGAACAAGAGAAGCACTTTTGATCTTCCGTACGCATTTGGAGAGAAGGGCAGATATGAATAGATATCTTGCCTTCATTGACTTATGAAATCCTTTTGATAATGTGAGCTGAGAGCTATTCTTAAGAACTATGGAATAAAATATGACTTTGGCGTAAAGGATGTAAGGATGATTAGTCAGCAGTCAGCTATATCAGCCGGCCGCGGTGGTCTAGCGGTTCTAGGCGCTCAGTCCGGAGCCGCGCGACTGCTACGGTCGCAGGTTCGAATCCTCCCTCGGGCCTGGATGTGTGTGATGTCCTTAGGTTAATTAGGTTTAAGTAGTTCTGAGTTCTAGGGGACTGATGACCACAGATGTTGAGTCCCATAGTGCTCAGAGCCATTTGAACCCTTTTTTTCAGCTATATCAACACCAAAGCGTGAAAACGAACGTCAGTAATGTAGAGGCCTTGATTAGGGCCGCAGTTAAACAAAGATGACAGTATTTATGTAATATATTCATTGAGGAAGCTACTTGGATCACGAAGGAGAAAAAAAGGGAATACAAGTCTATGGTTAAAGGATACACCGTATCGAATTTGCTGATAATATCGTAATAGCTACAGACTCCGAAAAGGAAATGTATTAACTGCTACAGAATGCTAGACAATACTACAAGTCCTACGATACAATCTGAAAATATGGATGTTAAAAGCGAACGAACAGAAAACGTAAGTACCGTTAGTAAGGAAAAATTTGGAAGAATATTAGAACCAATCTAAAACAAATGACGTCGGAATTGATCGGATGTAGCAATTTTGTTATCTCAGAAGTATGGTCACAGAGGACAATAGACGCTTAATGGAAGTAAGGGGATGGATTCCATTAGCAAAACAGGCATTTATGACCAAGTAAACATTTTAACCAACAAAAATACGAATATGGATTTCAGAATATCTTTTGCAAAATCATTTGTATGACGTACACTGCTGGAAGCTAGACTCTGGGTGGATTGGAAAAGAATCGACTTTAAGTTTCTGAACTGTACATACGGCTGAAAATGATAAACACAAGCTGGGTGAAAAGAAAAACCAAGTTGGAACTCGTAAGGGAAGTCAACAAAGATAGCACACAATTAAATGAAAAGTAAAAGAGAAAAATGAATGTTTTTGGCTGTCAGATCCAACACTTCGAACATTAACATTCCTGAAGGAAAAACTGCGAAAGAAAGAAATAAGATAGCCTAGGAAGAAGTATTTAGAAGACATCGAGAAGACGATAGGATGAGACAATTTCATGGAACAGCCTGTGACAGAAGCTAATGGCTTGTAAGGACAGAGCATTAGACTTTGGAATATATAAAATGTATGTACCGTACGAAAGCGTTGAACACCATAGGGACTTCAGTAACTGAAGCCAATAGTAATGCTATATGTTTTCTCTGTAACTAGTGTGAAGAGGTCAGTCTTTTTCTTTTTCGTCATATAGGATGTCGGTGAATGGCAACAGAAAGTTATTTCAACTTCTTCTTAACTTTCTAGCTACTACTTCAACGACAAAGGTCCCTAACATAAGCCAATGAGCTACCACTAAATCTATAACCAGGTGTTCGAAATCTGACCGCTTGAAACAGTTTTATCACCGTTATGTTAAGCAAAGGAAAGGACGGAAGATTCACTTTTAATGGATACAGGAAAGTCAACTCGTTACAAAAATGTTACGAACTGCTTAGAAGTATGTTCAGCATTTGGGGCAAATATCTGTAGCTACCAGTGCAAATAAAAGTAACTGAGACAGAAAGGGGGTAGACCGTGGTCTAGGGGCGTCCGCGGTGGTCTCGCGGTTCTAGGCGCGCAGTCCGGAACCGTGCGACTGCTACGGTCGCAGGTTCGAATCCTGCCTCGGGCATGGATGTGTGTGATGTCCTTAGGTTAGTTAGGTTTAAGTGGTTCTAGGGGACTGATGACCACAGCTGTTAAGTCCCATAGTGCTCAGAGCCATTTGAACCATTTTTGCACAATGTTCGTCCACGCGTCTCACGCCTTTCTACGAACTGCATACGTGATGTTGAGGTATTCGCGGGCCAGAATGATTGTCAGACGTGTCCACAATAGAAAATGTGTGTGGACCAGCTCGGACCTAAACTCCATCCCAGTGACAGTACCTAGGATATCAAGGACCAGTTACAACAGTTGTGGGTCAGGTTGTCTTGAGAGAGGAAAGAATGGCTTAACGACGCCCTTCCCAACCGAATGAGTGCACGCATTCGGGCCATATGGAATGCAACGTCATGCTAATAAATGGGCTCGTACTCAAAAGTTCTTTGTCTACATTTGACTTAATTTTGTAAACAATGAAATAACTTCAATCCGTAATATTCCGTTTCGTTTCCTCCCTTTGAGAGTGCTTCACTTTCCCAAAGCGCATAGAAGCTGAGAGGAATCCCTGTTAAGCCGAAGTTTAAGAACAAAACAGCCGGCACGGTAGCTCAGCGTGTTCGGTCAGAGGGTTACGCGCTCTCTGTAATAAAAAAAAAAACTGAGTTAATCGATCAACAACGAACTACAACGGATGTCTTACGACGTCCGCCCCGAGCAGATGCAACGAACAAAAGCGACCAAAGTGAGATTTAAAGAAAAAAAGGGGTAGCGTCTTTGATTCACAATCAAAACGTCCTCTGTCGCGGGTTCGATTCCCGCCACTGCCTAAATTTTGATAAATAGTCAGCATTGGCGGCCGAAGACTTCCGGCATAAGAAGTCAGCCTCATTCTGCCAACGGCCTTGTCAAAGAGGGCGGAGGAGCGGATATAGGTTCAGGGCACTCTCTTGTCCTAGGGGTGGGAAATTGCCCCTAAAGGCGGAAGGATCACAAAGATCAACGACATGAGGATGCAGAAGGCAATGGAAACCACTGCATTAAAGACACGTAACGTGTATCCACAGGACATGTGGCCTACCGTTGAAGAAGTGTCATGATGATCTCTCCATTGGCAAAAGATTCCGGAGTAGTCCCCCATTCGGATCTCCGGGAGGTGACTGCCAAGGGGGAGGTTACCATGAGAAAAAGATTGAATAATCAACGAAAGGATAACGTTCTACGAGTCGGGGCGTGGAATGTCAGAAGCTTGAACGTGGTAGGGAAGCTAGAAAATCTGAAAAGGGAAATGCAAAGGCTCAATCTAGATATAGTAGGGGTCAGTGAAGTGAAGTGGACGGAAGACAAGGATTTCTGGTCAGATTAGTATCGGGTAATATCAACAGCAGCAGAAAATGGTATAACAGGTGTAGGATTCGTTATGAATAGGAAGGTAGGGCAGAGGGTGTGTTACTGTGAACAGTTCAGCCTCTTTGAAGGTGAAGATTTGTCTGATGTGATAGAAGAAGAAACAGGAGTCGATTTAGAAGAGATAGGAGATCCAGTATTAGGATCGGAATTTAAAAGAGCTTTGGAGGACTTACGGTCAAATAAGGCAGAAGGGATAGATAACATTCCATCAGAATTTCTAAAATCATTAGGGGAAGTGGCAACAAAACGACTATTCACGTTGGTGTGTAGAATATATGAGTCTGGCGACATACCATCTGACTTTCGGAAAAGCATCATCCACACAATTCCGAAGACGGCAAGAGCTGACAAGTGCGAGAATTATCGCACAATCAGCTTAACAGCTCATGCATCGAAGCTGCTTACAAGAATAATATACAGAAGAATGGAAAAGAAAATTGATAATGCGCTAGCTGACGATCAGTTCGGCTTTAGGAAAAGTAAAGGCACGAGAGAGGCAATTCTGATGTTACGGTTAATAATGGAAGCAAGGCTAAAGAAAAATCAAATTTGTCGACCTGGAAAAAGCGTTCGACAATATAAAACGGTGCAAGCTGTTCGAGATTCTGAAAAAAGTAGGGGTAAGCTATAGGGAGAGACGGGTCATATACATTATGTACAACAACCAAGAGGGAATAATAAGAGTGGACGATCCAGAACGAAGTGCTCGTATTAAGAAGGGTGTAAGACAAGGCTGTAGCCTTTCGCCCCTACTCTTCAATCTGTACATCGAGGAAGCAATGATGGAAATAAAAGAAAGGTTCAGGAGTGGAATTAAAATACAATGTGAAAGGATATCAATGATATGATTCGCTGATGACATTGCTATCCTGAGTGAAAGTGAAGAAGAATTAAACGATCTGCTGAACGGAATGAACAGTCTAATGAGTACACAGTATGGTTTGAGAGTAAATCGGAGAAAGACGAAGGTAATGAGAAGTAGTAGAAATGAGAACAGTGAGAAACTTAACATCAGGATTGATGGTCACGAAGTCAATGAAGTTAAGGAATTCTACCTAGGCAGTAAAATAACCAAAGACGGACGAAGCAAGGAGGACATCAAAAGCAGACTCGCTATGGCAAAAAAGGCATTTCTGGCCAAGAGAAGTCTACTAATATCAAATACCGGCCTTAATGTGAGGAAGAAATTTCTGAGGATGTACGTCTAGAGTACAGCATTGTATGGTAGTGAAAGATGGGCTGTGGGAAAACCGGAACAGAAGAGAATCGAAGCATTTGAAATGTGGTGCTATAGACGAATGTTGAAAATTAGGTGGACTGATAAGGTAAGGAATGAGGAGGTTCTACGCAGAATCGGAGAGGAAAGGAATATGAGGAAAACACTGATAAGGGGAAGGGACAGGATGATAGGACATCTGCTAAGACATGAGGGAATGACTTCCATGGTACTAGAGGGAGCTGTAGAGGGCAAAAACTGTAGAGCTGTAGAGGAGGACAGAGATTGGAATACGTCAAGCAAATAATTGAGGACATAGGTTGCAAGTGCTACTCTGAGATGAAGAGATTAGCACAGGAAAGGAATTCGTGGCGGGCCGCATCAAACCAGTCAGTAGACTGATGTCCAAAACTACAACAACGAGAGAGAAAGGAATTAAAACATTACCTGGCAGTCTGCACTGATATAAATAAATCTGGAATGTTCAAAATTTGCGCCGGACTGGAGATCGAACCCATGTCTCCTGCTTAACAGGCAGATGTGCTGACTGCTGTGCCTTCCGTACACAGATATCGCAACTACGCGAACTACCCCAGCACGCCTCCCGTTAGACCCAAATTCTTAAATTATCCATACCACTAATGTAGTGCCCTTTGCCCGTTTTTCTCATTACTCGCGGCAGTTCGGGCTTGGTGTACATCCGCACTAAAAGGATCGCTGGTCGTCCTCTCCTTAATTATATGTGTGGTGACCGTTTCTTCGGACATGTCTGAAAGAACAGACACAACAAATGTAAACGTAACTTCATCAATCGCCGATCAGTTTTCTGGAATTAGGCATAAACTTCTAGTATCGTGCAATTTGGGATAGAACTATCAGACAAATCTAGCTATGTGGATAACTCATGCTAGACAGATTTATCATATGAATAGTTAGTTACTGTAATACAAACACAAGGGAGGTTGATTAAAAACCCTAATTCATGCAATTCTCGAGTACTGCTCGTCGCTCTGGGACCCTTAACAAGTAGATTTAACGAAATGGACATTACTGTCTGATTACACCGTTGACGATAAATCATCGGAAATAGTAATAACCGTAAAATGTGTGGGAATAATCGTCCGAAGAGACCTGAAGCAAAACAAACGCGTAGATGTTTTAGGTAAAGCAGAGTCAGGTGAGGTTGATTGGAAGACTCCTTAGCCAATACAACTCATCCATGCTAGTAATAGGTGAAGATATCGCACTGGTTCTCGAATATTGATCGTCAGTATTAGATCCTTACCAGGTAGAATTAATAGCGAAGACAGAGAAAATCCAGATAAGAGTGAAGCATTTCGTTTCGTCTCGAGGTTACTTACTAAGTGCAAGAGCATTATGGAGATGTTCATTATACTCTAGTGACGGACGATACAAGAGAAGGCTTGTGCATCATAGAGGGGGTTAGTGTTAAAGTTATAAGAGAAAACCACGTGCCAGACGAATGGAATGAACCTTTGATACAATCTATTTACAAGAAAGGGGGCAAGTCGCAAAACTACCAAGGATTAAGACTGCTGAAGTTATGTTACAAATTGACCGCTAAAATTATAAATAAGGGATTAATGCCATTAGTGGAGCGAATTACGTTAGAGGTACAACACGCTTTTATAACAGGTGGACCAGATTCTGATTGTATCATCACTTTGCCACAAGTAACTACTCTTCGCTCCTATATGGGCTGTTCAAAAGTGGGGTTCCCAAACTAGCAGGGATAATACTGGAGACAAAAACAAATACACTTTGTAAAACCTATATTGCGTGAGCACTGAGCATGCACAGGTAAAAAGCGAATGTTACAGATAAAATGATTGTGTCTAACGTTGATACGCCAAATATTAATTTGAGATTTGTACTTTGTTGTGGCGTCACGATCGTCGACAACGAATCAGTAGACAGCAGGTAGCACGAGTACCTTCACGACAATCGCTGTGTCAACATGGAGCGCTACTCAAGGGGAGAACTGCGAGACATGCAGTTTGTTTACGGTGCGTTGAAGGCAACAGTCGAAAAGCCCAGCGAGTCTAACGCGAACTTTTCCCAACACACTGATGGTCACATTATCGCACATTTACTGCAGTCTACGCTCGACTGGCAAATACCGGCACGTTGATATGAAGCAGGGCTAACACGGGTAGACCATGGCTGGAGCGGACACCTAACGTCGAGTAAAAAAAGAAGTGCTGTTATACTTCGAGAACAATCAGCTGTGCTCGGTAATCACTATACGGGATGTGTTGCGTCAACAACTGCTTCATCCTTATCGTTCTATGGGAGTACAGGGATCAGGTGACTATCCACTTCCTCTTGAGCATGTACGCTGGTTCCTGCAACAGGCTAATGAACACCCTCGTTTTCCTGAAGTTGTTATGACTCAGTTAACTCGGGAAGCCATTTACATAGTCAGGGTTCGCATATATGGTGCCTTGAAAACTCAAGTTTTACAGACGTGCGAGGGCATCAGAGACGTTTTGCAGTACACATGTGGGTGGGCCAGCATCGTGGGCGACTACTTACCTGGGTCTTACATGTTACCTGCTCGACTGAGGCGGCAAATGCATAGAGTATCCTCGGAAGTTCACCTGACAACAGCATTGGGGGAGGTACCCCAGATATGAGAAGGAGGATGTGGTTTCAACGTGATGAGCCCCCAGCGCACTTCGAACAACTAGTCCGAGCAGTAACAACCTGTACTTTTGACTGTCGGTTGATCCGGTTGGGAGGACCTGCTCATTGGCCTGCAAGATTCCCGGACCTCGCCCTATTAGATTTTTGCTCTCGGTTAACATGAAAACCGAAGTGTAATCTACGCCTTTGACTCAGAGGTGGAATTGGTTTCAAGAATTTTTGCAGTAGACATTTTCCAGCGAACACGGGACTATACGCCTTTGACTCAGAGGTGGAATTGGTTTCAAGAATTTTGCAGTAGACATTTTCCAGCGAACACGGGACTACCTGCTACGTCGGTACGGTCCTACGTTAGGGTTAGTAGTATTTATTGTAATGCAATGTAAAACATTTATCACTGTTTTTTCTCAGTCACAAAAAATAGCCTTATGCATAATCATTACTGCAACAATACACGTTTCCAACACGTGGTTGCTTTGCGAAATATGTTTTCTGTCTCCGTCACCATTCTGTTAGTTTGGGCACTGAATTTTTCAACAGATTGTATATAAGTGACGTAGTGCATTACGCCGAAAGTTCCTTGAGGATTTTCAGAGATGATGCTGTTGAATACAGAGAAATCACAACGCTGAAAAATTGTAGCGAAATGGAGCAAGAGCTGCAGAGTATCGATGCTTGGTAAATGAGTTGGCATGCAGCGTATCGATGCTTGGTAAATGAATTGACAGCTAATCGTCAATGTACACATTACGTATCGCGCATAAACAGGCAGAAAGACCCATTATTGTATACTGCAGGACACACTTTGGAAGCTGTTACATCCAGTAAATATCTGAGCTATACGTAAGAAGGAATTTAAAGTGGAACGACTACATAAAACTATTCGTTGATATGGCAGATGTCAGACTGAGAGCCACTGGAGGAATCATCAGGAAATGTCCTCTAACAAAGGAGGTAACTTCTAAAAGCCTCGTTCGATCGACGAATACTTGAATATTGCTCTCCAGTCTCGGCAGCATACCAAACTGGATTGACAAAGGAAATGGGGAAGGCCGGCTTGAGTGGCCGTCCGGTTCTAGGCGCTACAGTCTGGAGCCGAGCGACCGCTACGGTCGCAGGTTCGAATCCTGCCTCGTGCATGGATGTGTGTAATGTCCTTAGGTTAGTTAGGTTTAATTAGTTCTAAGTTCTAGGCGACTGCTGTCCTCAGAAGTTAACTCGCATATTGCTCAGAGCCATTTGACCCATTTGAAATGGGGAAGATCCAAACAACAGCAGTAAATTTTAGTACAGGTTCGTTTCATAAGCAAGTAAACGTCACAGAGATGCTTAGATAGTTGCAGTGACAGATTCTGCAAGAGAAATTCTCTGAGTCAAGTTGTGGTTTATTGTTAAAATTTCCGGAATAGGCAACCAAGATGTTACTTCACCCACGTATATCTCGAGAGAGGTCTATGAACATAAATTAGATTCGAGCTCAAATAGTGGCTTGCAAGAACCCCTTCATAGCCCCCTCCACATCCGGTACTAAACTCTCAGAAATGTCTCAGTTCACTTTAACGGTGAGTTCGTAGATGGTGGTATAGGGAGCGTACAGTAAAACGCTTTCCCACCCGATTTTTGCGATAATTAAGACAGTACGTTCTTGAACTGACTTAATGAGCTGCTGTGTAGGAGTCCTTCCTACCTGTTATGTGCAGATGATCTCGTAGTTCTATGTCTCCTTGCAGAGCGGTAGCAGGGCCGTCACATTCTGAAAGTGTAATAGTAATGTCTATGTTTTATGTGATCAAGCGGAAAGAGGTTTTTTGTGCATATATTTTTTACACGGATTGCCACTATGCTGTTTTCATTTAAGAAACAGCGTAAAATGAATTTGTAATTTTTGGTAATTTATTTTACAGTTTTATTCCTCGGTAGAAAATGCTGTTTTGAGTTTTATGTTTATTTTTTCTTGGTAAATGTAAGTTGAGTCTATCTCATGTTGCATGGTCATGGAGGGAGCTCTTTGTGCAGTAATTACCAATGTTATTTTTGATCTGTACAACTCATTGGTAAATGTATTCACAAGGAGCAGTTAAAATCCCCAGTGTTCTGAACAGATCTTTACAATGATCTCGATTAGTAGTTTTGGTAATTATTCTTATGGCTCGTTTCTGGAATTTGAAAATTGTGATCATATTTTGTGCATTTGTTTGCCAAAAAGAATGCCATAGCTAAGAATTGGGTGTACATATGAATAATGTATAACTAGAAGACACAGCGTGTTACACGCTGATTATAGGATTCTAAGGACATAACATGCTGATGACATTCTGTTTGCAAGTACCTTTGTGTGTTCACACCACTTCAACTGAAAATCAATATTCATTCCCAGAAGTTTTGCATTTGTTACACAGTCTATAGAAGTGCCAACTACATTTAATTTAACATTGTCATTTTTCCTCTTCAAACTGAAATTCATGGCATTAGTTTTCTTTATGTTCAATGTCACTTTATTACTAATTGGCCAATCATAAACTTCCTTGAGAGTTTCATTTGCTTTCTTGGCCTGGAGTTCTCTTGTTTTCCCAGTGACTATAATATTGCTGTCATCAGCGAAGAGGATTTTTTCACCATGAGTAACACTACTGGGAAAGTCATTGATGTATATCAGGAATAGTATTGGTCTTAATATGGTACCTTGCGGAACCCCTATATTAATGTATTTTGATTCTGATAAGTGTTTTACTAAATGTTTAGATGTATTTGAAGTATGTGTTATCTCTACTCTTTGTACCCTATCTGTTAGGTATGATCGAAACTAGTCATTATCTATCCCTCTTATTCCTATTGCTTCTAATTTATTTAATAGAATCTTGTGGTCGACTGTATCAAACGTCTTAAAAAGATCCAAAAATATGCCTGTGACACATCTTTATCAAGAGCATCAAGTACAACTTTTGTGAATTCTACTATGGCTGACTCTGTATTTTTACCACTTCGGAAACCAAACTGTGATTCTCTTGCCGGACGGACTTGCCGAGCGGTTCTAGGAGCTCTGGAACAGCGCGACCGCTAAGGGCTGCAGGTTCGAATCCTGTCTCGGGCATGTGTGTGATTCCTTAGGTTAGTTAGGTTTAAGTAGTTCTAAGTTCTAGGGGACTGATGACCTTAGAAGTTAAGTCCCATAGTGCTCACAGCCATTTTTTGTGATTCGCTTAAATGATTGTATTTATTCAGGTAATTCATTAATCTGTCTTTCATAGCCGGCCGCGGTGGTCTCGCGGTTCTAGGCGCGCAGTCCGGAACCGTGCGACTGCTACGGTCGCAGGTTCGAATCCTGCCTCGGGCATGGATGTGTGTGATGTCCTTAGGTTAGTTAGGTTTAAGTAGTTCTAAGTTCTAGGGAACTAATGACCACAGCAGTTGAGTCCCATAGTGCTCAGAGCCATTTTTTGTCTTTCATAATTTGTTATATTATTTTTGAGAATACTGACAGCAGGGAAATGGGAAGATAATTTTCTATGTCTTCTGCATTACCTTTCTTCAGCAAAGGTACAACTCTTGCCTGTTAGCAAATATTTGTTAATAACAATTACTAGATTCGGCCCAGAATAAATATACTTTCCCTATATATCTCTTTGCTGGCGTCAAGAGCGATTCCTGCATCGGCACCCCATCACACTAGTTCTGAAAGCGCCAGATGGCCAATTGCCTCTGCAAGACAGCGTAGAAATCTACCGCTCGCTCCTCAGGCTAGGGTCACACAGACGATTTTCTGTCGCGCGATTAGTTTGTGGCAAGAATGGAACACGTTGGCTGGAATACGAGCGCGTACCTGCGATCAAACAGTAGCGGCGATTTAAAAAGTACAACCTGCTCTATTTCACGTGCGACGCCACAGTCGCAGGTGTTGAATGGGTCACACGCACTGGCACCATCCCGCGCGCCCTGGCGACGCTGTTTCTCGGTGGCTCTCGCACTGTGTTTTCAGACAGACACGTTCTGTGCGCCAGCAGCATGTCTGATAACGAGAGTTGCGCTACAACAGACACTGTAAGTTGTGTTGTTGATTCAGAAAGACTAATTGGAGAAGAAGAAGAGAGGCTAGCTCTCTACAACAGGAACTCAAAAGAATAAAGCGAAAGCAATTTGAATAGAAACTATGGGATTAAGTGTGCTGCAGCGTCATTTGTAAGTGAACTAAATTGTCTGAACCATAAAAGAATAACAAAGGTTTTTCAGAATTCTCTAATTTTATTTCTTCATGTAGACAACGGCATTACCACAATATATATATTGTCGTATTGCTGAGGTACTTATCCTTGTAGGGTCACAAAGTAGTTTACAAAGTAATCCCTAATCTGCGTACCACACATGTCAACTCTAATTCCTACAGGCTCAGAGCACTGCAGAAGGCACCATTTCTTCTTGCGAAATTATGAAGAACATAACATGCTTTTATTATTGTGTCGATGCCAGATGAAATATTCTCCATTCGTTAGCCAAAATCCCAAAACGATATTCCACCATTCTACAAGCACGACAAAGTCTATAGTTAAAAACATGCTGTTTCATTGTCAGGTTTCTCCCAGAATAAGGCCGCAGAATATGTCTAGGTAGTGCAAATGTTTTATCTCCTACAAAACTAAAAGGCTGTCGTTCTTCCTCATCGTGGGGTAATTTTTGAGGATTTGGAATGTTTGACTGTTTAGTTTTTAGTCTTTGATAGAAGCTGGATTTCTTGAATACATTGGAAACCCCACTGGCGCCGTATGAGCCCACGTCTATCACAAAGAAACAATAGTCAGCGTCCACTAAAACCAAAAGTACTGTCGAAAAAAATTCTTGTAAGTATAAAACTCTGAGCCACTATTAGCATGTTTCTTTAGTCTTACATGCACTCCATTCACAGCACCAATGCAATTTGGAAAGTCAGTTTGTCTAATAAGTGTTTGGCAATAATAATGCAGTCATCTTGAGTTTTTTTCCACCGTATCAAGAGGCTGTAGACATTTTCACAACTTTTTCACATCTTTCAAAAAAATTACAGAACAGTTCGCATGTATCCTTCACAATTTATGTGATTATAGAGGCGCCTAGCATTCGTAGTGTAATCAATGGAAGATATCTGGAACAAATAATATTCATTATCGGTATTAATATTTAATCATAGGAATATTAGGCTACAATCTCACAATAAAAAGTATACAGTGTTAATTTCATTTACGACACTTAATGGATTTCAAAAAAGTGGAAGAATCTGAAGGACATGTTTCGCGAGAAAACTGGCACACAGAGAAAGTCTCCAACTGGCGAGGCTGCAAGAAAACGGAGAAAGTGTCTGTACTTTGATGGTTCAAATGGCTCTGAGCACTATGGCACTTAACTTCTCAGGTCATTAGTCCCTTTGAACTTACAACTACTTAAACGTACTAACCTAAGGACATCACACATATCCATGCCCGAGGCAGGATTCGAACCTACGACCGTAGCGGTCTCGCGGTTCCAGACTTTAGCGCCTATAACCGCACGGCCACTCCGGCCGGCTGTACTTTGATGCTGTGTTTTCTCTGCTCCCTCACATGAAACACAGACTGACCACCAGAAACATCGAAATTCTGGCAAATAGCAAAGGAAACAAGGATGGATGATCGCGCCCCAGGTTATGTTCACAAAAAAAAACAACAACTTTGCGACACAGAGCACAAGAGTAAGACACTCTACTAAAAGAGAAGCTTAGAAGGTTACTTCAGACGAGGAATCTCTCTTTGATGTATTAAAAGAGAAACTAAACTAATCAATTAACGAGGATAAAAACTTCGCTTTAATGCTGATTTAGTGCATGTGCCCATGATGGCGAAGTTAAACGAAGAACGAAAACATTACGCGAAAGTGGAAATACTAAACGATATGAAGAATGCCAGATATTATCAGCATCCACTAATTTTTCCAAAGCATTCACAGCATCATACCAACACCACTCAAGCAACATATTGTCCAGCAGCTTCGATCGTTATGCTATATTCGTAAAATGTACTAAATGAAATGGAACCTCGACAAACTGTGTTCCTCTGCCCCTCTGCTGACAACCGCAACTACTCAGAAACTTTTATGCGCATCTTGGTTTTGCACTTTTCACGGGAAACAATGTTGCCAATTTCGACTTGTAGTATTTTCTTGATATATCTTATCAGTAATCTGAAAGTAATTAGTAATGTAAAAGGGCAAAAACTGTTGAATGAAATGGTGTGTGCTTATCTCAAGGGCACTGATAACCGCTCCTCAGGCGTTTTGACTTCCCCATGTCGTGTTTCGTTTTGTTATTTTCGGTCCTATTGGCCGAAGCAGTGCGTTAGACTATTCTTACTCATTCGATAATACTGAAAGAATTTACTTGGGTGGTTTTGTAACACTTCACGTAATCAGTAAGACGGGCCTTTCACTAGCCTTTGACTTACAATTGGATGGACCCAGGAACGATATTTGCGCTGTTTTTTCGCTCTTCTTTGTACAAAAGCTCTACCAAACAAGCTGTTTCCATGGCGATACTGAGAGTACTTACGATTATCTTGTCGCTGTGTGGACGCCTACGTTTACTCCGTACATACTGCAGCGCTAACAATTTCGTTTCACGTATGTGAAATAGCAAAACCGAAAATAAACTAAAGTGCTCGTACATACTGCAGTGCTGATACATTTGCTACACAGATGAAAAACAGCAAAACTGAAAATAAAGTAAAATGCGCTCTTATCTGCAAATATGACGTACCTTACATGCACTCCGTCTTCAGGCCACAAGTGGCCCATCGGGACCATCCGACCGCCGTGTCATCCTCAGTGGAGGACGCGGAGAGGAGGGGCGTGTGGTCAGCACACCGGTCTCCCAATCGTTATGATGGTTTTCTTTGACAGAAGCCGCTACTATTCGGTCGAGTAACTCCTCAGTTGGCACCACGAGGCTGAGTGCACCCCGAAAAATGGCAACAGCACATGGCGGCTGGATGGTCACCCATCCAAGTGCCAGCCACGCGCGACAGAGCTTAACTTCGGTCATCTCACGGGAACCGGTGTATCCACTGCGGCCATTGCCCGACGTACCTTACAGGCTTACCAACAACGTTCTTCCTTCGAATTTTTCGCAGCTGGAAAAAGAAAGAGAGGACTGTGTGTACACAGAGTGCCCTCCGCCACACATCATAAGGTGGTTTGCTGAGTATAGATATAACTTAGAGGCCTTGCCACCATAATGAACCCAGAATGAGGAGACCCTCTTCCTAACTAACCTCATTTCGACGTGCAATACTTTTGTTATTGCACAGGGTTTTTGTTCTACATGTAATAATTGCTCTACTGTTTCCATAGGGAAAAATATGCAGAATATTCTGCCCATCTGTTTCTTTTTGCGTCCACTGCAGTCCCTTTTCTTTCCGAAAACATGTGACACAATGACTTTGCAGGGGATGAACTGAAAATGTCAGCCAATTAAATGTCACGCAGCTACCGCAAGAGGAATCCCCACCATCACGACCTTTCGGCCGATAAAAACGGTGCGTGGCATCGGCGATCGTGCCGGAAGATACGGCCTTTTACATTTTATGTTGGAATTATCGTATTCAGCAGATTCGTATTCAGCAGATTCTGCCAAGAGGCACAACCTTTCTGAAGTTCGTGATTCACGTCATTATGATATTTTCGGCGAGAATTTGTTTCTGAAAAGAGGCGGATGAAGCCTTACAAGAACTGACATTTTCCTTCAATTTCCTTTAATTGGTTTAGATTCGCTATTGGGTAACTACAACATTTGAGAAGCTGTTACCTACAATTTAATATTATTTCTTTCTTTTTAGATGAACAGAATTCCCATTCATTGTCTAAGATTTGCGGATGATATTTTCTCAATAACATAGAGTCAAAGAATGCACATAATTTTCTTTCTTTTGTGAAAATTACGAAAAAGTTGAAAGATCTGCCAATTAAATGTATACCAGAAAAATGCGAGGTTGTAACTCAGCACGGGGTCCACTTTAAAGTGAGTGTTATTGCGTAACTGGTTAAGAGCATCGCATTTACAATAATAAAGCACAGTGCTGTTTAAACCAACAGTCAGATTGAGGACAGCTGTGCACTGAGCCGTAGCTTTCCTTCGTTAATTCATCACTTTTCAATGGTTTACGAGCGTGGCTTACCGTAACACAGACAGCACATTCAACAGAACGGTTAGGGAACCGAAAAGCAACAGAGAAATGTATTAGTGCCACACCTCCTAATGTCTATTGTCCGCTAGAATAGTGGCTAACGCAATGACGCATTTGCCTAACTACCTCAATGCAAAATGTTCTGAAGTTACAGGAGGACTAGGAATTCCATTTAAATTATATGGAGAGCCTGTATTCCAATAATCAGTTTTGATTTGTTTTGTGTCGTCGGTCTTCTGACTGATTTGATGCTGCCCACCACGAATTCTTCACTGTGTCAACCTTTTCTCAGAGAAGTTCATACACGCAAACTGTCCATTATTTCCAGAATGAGATTTTCACTCTGCAGCGGAGTGTGCGCTGATATGAAACTTCCTGGCAGATTAAAACTGTGTGCCCGACCGAGACTCGAAATCGGGACCTTTGCCTTTCGCGGGAAAGTGCTCTACCAACAGAGCTACCAAAGCACGACTCACGCGCGGTACTCACAGCTTTACTTCTGCCAGTATCCGTCTCCTGTGAGTACCGGGCGTGAGTCGTGCTTCGGTAGCTCAGTTGGTAGAGCACTTGCCCGCGAAAGGCAAAGATCCCGACTTCGAGTCTCGGTCGGGCACACAGTTTTAATCTGCCAGGAAGTTTCATGTCCATTATTTGTTGGCTGTATTACAATATCAGTTTAACCTACAGTATTCACCCTCCTCTCCTTCCGCAAGTACCACGAAAGTTATTCATTCACGTCTTTTCACAAGACCTACAATTGTCTCTTGTACTTGTCAATGTTTCCCATGTGTTTCTTTGTTCGCCAATCGTGCGGAGAATCTTATCATTCTTGCACCTAATTTGCAGCATCCTTCTACAGACCACTTCTAAAACTCTTCGACACTCTTCCGCTTTTCCATCAATCCATGAACCACCTCCATACAATGCTGCGCTCCAAACGTATGTTCTTAGAAATGTCACCCGCAAATCAAGGTCAATGTGTAGTACTGGTAGCTGTCGACTGGCGAGGAATCCTCTCTATGCTTGTGCTACTACAATTTTTTTCCTCTGCCCATCAAGGGAAATTTTCGTCCACGGCAGTTAAAATTTCCTCTACTCCTCGGTTTCCAATTTTGATGTTAATTTTATTACTAATCTCATTTCTTCAACTTCTCATTACTTTACATGTTCTTTGGCTTATTCTCAATGTGTAGTGTGTGCTAGTTAGACTGTTCATTCCGTTGCCCTATAAATCTGTTCACTTTCGTTTAGGATAGCAACAGCATTTGCGTACCTTATGATTGATAACCTTTCACCTGTCTATTAATCCCACTCATGGATGTGCCCTTTATTTCCGTCATTCCTTCTGAAACGTATAGATTGAACAGTAGGGGCGAAAGATTACGTCCCTTTGTAACCGGAGAATTTCGTTCTTGTTCTTCCGTTATTTCGTTTTTGTACATCGGCAAAGTTTTCAAAGAACGTACGGCAATTGTTCGGACAAAATAAAACGTTACAGAATACTGTGAAACTCATGAAATGAGTCGATAAGGAGTCACATACGGTACGCCTTTCATTGATTTCTGTGTTGTGTGCTGTGCTATGTGTCAAAAATGAATATTAAGATTTTATTAGGGTATTGATAAACAACGCGAATATTTACTGCTAAACTGCGCTCGTTGAGTTTGTTGACAGTGGAAAGTAGGGAGTAGGGAGTTGCTAACGATGTTACTGTGCTCGACGAACGCAATCGTCGTTGAACTCTGGAAAACTCAAGTTGCCGAATCTAATAATGCAAATACCCCGATGAACAATTTCATTAGAGACAACGGCCGTGTTAAAGAGGCAACGGTCTTGTCGCCTCGTCGAGTGGAACACGGAGCAAGGTGATGCAATGGTTAAGTGAGTGGCGGTATCAAACTCCAGCCCGTCCTCGCTTGTTTACATTTTTCCGTAGTTTCCTTAAATGTTTTTTTCCATTCCATGTCAGCACATCGTGACCTCTATGTCGATGAGATGAAAAATTTTAATCAGCCTTCCTTCTGTGTAGGCTGGTCCATTGTTTGCCATAATCTGGAGTCATAAAAACCAGATCATCGCGCTGTAGAGTCAGCTGATAGAGCCAATTAAGTACTGGAGAGGACCCTTTTTCTTTAAGACAACGCCCCCACACTAGCGCCACCTCTCGGCTCGAAATTGTTTCCATGGAAAGAAAAAGAAATCTAGCTGTGTGACATATTATACCCCATTTAGGCATAGGTTTCATTGACTGACATAGGACGTTATTTTATAATTGCTAAGTTTTGATAAAATTTTTATCCTTTTAAGTTTTTGTAGCCTGATAATATGTAAGAAAACCTGTCATTCTTATGTTTCTGTTACCTTAGTTACTGATGTCATCATGGCAGCAGCCGAAACGAAGTTATAAAGAAAGTAATATTTTAACTGATCCAGGTGGTTTTATTCACAAGAATTCCGTGAACATGTCGGCTCTTGAGTGTCTCTACAGGTCACCTGATCTCAGTTACGTTGACAATATGGGTCACCATCGTGTGAGATATGCATCTTTTTAAGCTCTTAGTCTCCGCTAACTGCTGTGGTTGTTGATGTGCCATGGATAATGATGGCTCTCCATTGCCAGCGTGATCAGAGCAAAAACGCCTGGCCACTTGTTACTAGGAGGATGCCTCTAAGAGTACGTTTATGAGGCACATTGAAACGGCGTATTGGGGGAGATATGGCCGAGCAGTATCGTACTGCAACACTGTAGGTTACACGAATTGCAGCCATATCCGACAACTTTGCCATCCACAGTGTTCGGCAATTTTTGCTGTGGTGTACACTGAAGTCCCTAAACATTGTGACCCCATGTAATTCTTAATGCTTTCCCGGCGATATGTTGACATCTTGGATATTCGGGAATCCAGCCGGATGTTTGCGTCGCTTTCAACACAATACGGCGCTATTTCTACGCGGCATTGATTTGACAACTTTTGGCAGGTTTCTTTAGGAATGTCCGCGCACAAGTCACTTCCTGATAATTTATGGACTGATGTCTTGTGGTCGTGGAGCTGAGGACGACAGCGTAGCAGATGTGTTTCACTGGATTCAGACCTGGCAAATTTAGCGGCCAACACATCAACATAAATTGACTGTCATGATCCTTACTGGACTGAATAATGATCATGATTTCGTGACAGGGACAGCGATCCCGCTCGAAGAAGCTTCACTCTCGGGAAAGACGTCAAGCATTAACGTATGCAAATGGTCCAGAATAATACTCTTGTAGTCCACAGCTGTCATAGTGGCTTCGATTACTATCACAGGTGAGTAGTGTAGTTACCTCCACTTTTGAACAGTTTGAACCAACGCTTGTGGTCATTGAACTTGAGTGCATTATGTCCCAAGTCAGACTCCCTTATCTATGACGTCATTATGATGACGTCACAAGCCACGCTTTCTGTCTACGATGAAAAAAATTATAATGTTACAAGCCACATCCCCCTTTCAATTATGTAGTATTGGTGGGAAAATGTAAGAAAAGCAATATGGCGCTGATGGGAAAATTAAAAATGTCCAAGAAGGTTCAATCACGTCAGATGTGCTAAGTTTCAAAAGGCAAGAAAGTTAATACAACATAAGAAAATCTTAAATGACAGTTATGCTTTGCAAGCCCACTGATGCAAAATTATCGAAGGACCTGATTTTTTTTTTTTGCACTGGGTTCCACAGTATATATTATTTACATTTAGCTGTGAACAACATCTTTGTTATAGTGGCCATCACTGTGACATCATACTCGTATTTTCCGTCATCTTATATCATGATGTGATGTGGCGAAATTATGTGGCACCATTATGATATCATAGTAAAGAGGAGTGGCCTGTGACATCATTGATAGGGTAATGAGTAGCACACATAACATCATGAGTCTGACTAAATGTTTTGCTTCTTGGTACATGTTTTGACTTGCTGGCGTCATAAAGTTTCAACTTCCTAACTAATTACTTTTAATTGCTAGAAAATGACCAACGGCCTTGCCGCAGTGGTAACACCTTTTCCCGTCAGATCACCGAAGTTAAGCTCTGTCGGACTGGGCTACCACGTGGATGGGTGACCATCTAGTCTGCCGTGAGCTGTCGGTCAACGGAGTGCGTTCAGCCCTTGTGAGGCAAACTGAGGAGCTACTTGGTTGAGAAGTAGCGGCCCCGGTCTCGTCAACTGACATACGGCCGGGGAAGCGGTGTACTGACCACAAGCCCCTCAATATCCACATCCCCCACTGACTCCTGTGGTCTTAGGATGACACGGCGGCCGGTTTGTATCATTGGGACTTCCAAGGGCTGTTCGGCCGGAGTTAAGTTTAGTTTGTTAGAAAAAGTCACAACTTGAGCCTCAAACTGCTTTGTTGGTGACATGTGGCGGAATCTGTTACAATATTGCGTAACAATGCTGATATATGGAGGATTTGTTACGAATTTGTTTGATGATTGGGATACTGTTTTTGATGCAGTAGCTGACACTCAATGTCCATATAAACTGTCAACTACAGGTGATACAGTAAAGTTTTAAGATCCTGTAGCTGATTTCCACTGCACATACAGACCGTTAAATACCGGTGTTACAACACAATTTTAAAACGCAGTAGCTTAAACCAGTTCTACAGACACACTGTCGGCTGCTGGTATTGGAATAGTTATTTTGTAAGGTGTCAGGCAAATCCGACACCTTCCATGAAAACCCTGACATAATAAGCAAATCTAGTAGTATGTCACATAGCTCCGAATAAATCGTGACGTTAAATTAACCAAAGTAATACGAGTAACGAGTGAGCAAATGGAATACCACAGACTAACATAAGAATACCTAAATGCATGTCGTACCTTCTCACCGGGAGACCGACGCAGTTCCGAAGGGAGAAACGAGAACAGAAGCTGAGAGCAGAACCGTGTTAAGCTAGAAGGCCCTACGATAAGGGACGGACTGGATACCCACGTCGCCAGCTAACCACTAGGGCTCACCACCCGCACGTTTTAGCGTGAGACTTTTTCGCGTCTCAGGTACGTCAAGGACCACCCTCCAGCCCATGTTAAAAGATAGAGCCCTCCAGAAGAACAGTATAGATCTTACAATAACGCTAAAAGGACCACACCAGCTGCAGGTTTTAGCGTGAGACTTTTTAGCGTCTCTGTTACGTTGCAAACTTTAAAAACATTGCCCCACCATAAAAGGTAACGTTTCTCATAGTACAGACAGAATTTTTGTAGGCGGAGCTTAAGGTTAACATTGAGACCCTGATTGGTCAGATGAAAACACAGCCAGATAGTTTTTTTTTTTAAACCAACTTCGATAAATGTAGTAAGGAGAAGTTAGAGAGTTGCTTCCGAGATGGCGATGTGAGCGGAGCTGTGCTACCCACCGCTGCCCTGACGCTGCCTAAACACCGACAAGGTAACGAACGCACGTGATGCCGCATTTTTGAGCGCATAAGGCTTCACTCAGAACTGCAGAAGTCTCATCTGTTACACCCCCTTTTTGCGTAATACTAGTGTCGATCGTTAATTAAAACTCATGGTGTTCACATTTGCCACTTGAAGAACAGATCTGAAACGCGATGATTTTTCTTTTATATAGTTATTGAGAAGCCACATCAGCCACTGTAATTTACGACAAGTTAGATAAGTAATTAAAGATAATTGAGGGTCACTGTAGACCATTTTGATAGTTTTCTCTTTTGTGAAACTTAAATTAAGCCTAGATTATAGATGTGATATGGCATAGGTCATCCTTCGATCGATTGTAGAACTTGGAAACCCATTCAGGGAATATTCGTTCACAGTTTTGTTGAACGCAGTTGGTTTTTACCATCCTGTATTAAAACATTTCCTTTTATCAATAGTTCAATTTATAAACGATGTTTTGTGAGTAGAATAAAATTTCCAATGGTAAACTTAACTGCTTTTTCGACGTTATTTTACCAGCTAACTAAAAATAGGAAAGCCTTGAATCCTTTCCACTATATTTAGTTAGTATTAAGATTCTTTTACAGGGAGTGCAGTGGAGCTGACGCTGAAATCATTTAGTATTTGGTTATATCATCGCTAGTCTCACTGAACTCTTCTGAATTCTACATGTCATGTGTGGTCTGGCGTCTTCTTACCAGCAACAGGTCCCAGGTTCAAACTAGTTCCCTAAAAAACACGCTCAGAGCGTCGTTGCGCGAAAGTGGTAGGGAGACACGATATAGAACAAACAGACATCACCATGAATGTTTAGAATTTGTTTATTTATTACTCATGTAATACAGTTTTAAGAGGGTATGGTTTTAGGTTACTATCCCAGTTTTGAATGCCCATTTGTTTGTATCAACTATCATTTCCTTGCCTGCTTAGTATTGTAGTTTCCACTGTGCGATAGTGTAAGGAAGTATTGTCAGTGGAAGAAGACAATATTTTTGTACCCGGTGCAATTTGCTACAATTTTTGCTATACGTTGTGATACATGGGGCAGTTTATTAACGTTCATCTGTAACGTAGTGATGTATGGGCCCTGTCTTTCAATTTTGCCGCCAAACAGCAGTGCGTGGCAAAATCCGTCAAAAAATCCAATCTGTATTCTTATTGCACATCTAGATTTCAGCTACTGAATAGGTATCCTCAGTGACAAGAAGATATTTAGGAAAAGTTGTAGCTCCATTACTTGCTTGCACATAATTTATAATGAGTTAGAGGAAACAAATTTTTAGGACAATTTTTCTTTATTGGTTTGTGTTAGTGGGTTCAGTTCAGATTTCATTTCTTTGTCGGACATTTTCATTCTTATAGTGCCGTGTTACGTGTTTTAGTGTATGTCATTTATTGTTCGGAAATTTTTGTCAGCTTGGGTAGATAGATTTACAGGGCGTTTTAACAGAAACATTTCGGTCAGTTATTATTTCAAAGTTTATTTTGTAATTTTACGCAGGATTTTTACTGTGTTAGCTTTGTGTGTTGGAATTGCAAGGTATGTACTGTGACATCACGCATTTTACCATTGTTCACTGCGCAAAACAACATTTCACAGGACAGCTGATTTAGTATACAGTTTTAGGTTTTCTAATTATTCCAGGTAAAAGTTAATTAGAATACCGCTATAAAATTACAGTTGGATTTGGCTACTCTTTTTGTCAGATAGCGTTTACATCCCTAGCGTTGTTCAGATTCACGTATAACACTGACACAAACGACAGCTAAGGATAAGAAAATGGTTGTCATAAAATAAGTTAAAGGTATTGTTGAGGATTTGTGAGCAATTTGTGAGACTGTAGATTCATTTCATACGTAGATGATTCTTTTGACAGATACTGTGTATGTGTTATATGGTAATAGCAACTGGTGATCAATTTAATTTGCGACTCAAATTGCAAGGTTAGAATATGTCTTTACTGGAATTGAAAAAACAACCACTGAACCACTTGGCTGAGTGGCTTTAATCAGCTTCTTTAATTTTCACGACATAAGATGTTAAACGTCAGAGCTCAAGTGCCGGTGGTCTTTAGTGTGTATTTTTATTTGTTTTATTGATATTTAGTCCACTTCTCAGGGAGTTGTCAGCCTTATTAACACATAAACATATGACTGTATTATGAAAGAGAAATAAAATATGGTTGTTTAAGCAAAAAATATAGCATTATTAGTAAATTGAAAGCTATCTACTGTCCCTAATTACAAAGAAAGGAAACTAAATCTTTAAAAAATGTAATAGCTGTAAGGAAGAAGAATTATGGAATCAGAGAAGTTTGCTAAGCTTTAAGGCATGTGAAATAATCAACGGTATTAAAAGGAAGTTGATAAATAAAATTGCCAATAAAAGCCTAACAAGTAGTATAAAACAATTCTGACGGAAAGATGAGGAATAATTTGCAAGGCATGAAAAGAAAATAAGATTTTGAAGAGCTAATGTTACGAAACGATCTATGATGGCAGTGAATAAAGAGATTAACGGCAGATCCATATTCGCCAATGTGCACTGAACGGTGTGCTCTAAGACCTTTGTGCCTACACGAGCAGTGAACCCTGTCGTAAGTTCTGCTACAGATTGCCGCCTATCCTGTATTACAGAGCGGAGATGCATCCGACCTTCACGTTCCGTAATGAGGCGTGGACGTCCTGCAACTAGGCTCCCATTTCTGGTTTCACCTCCCTTCAACCACTTTCTGTAGATGCCCACGACTGTAGTAAGCTAACGGGCGTTGCCTAAATGCTGATTTCCAGGTCTGGGCCGTAACAACCTGTTCGTTTGTCAAAGTTACTTATGTCATCGTAGTTCCCCATTTTCGACCCGTAGACGTCTGCAAAGAGTCTGACAAAATGGGTGTGTACAGCGGCCAGAGAGATGGAAATGAAACAATCAATAGTGCACAATGTCTTGAAAGAAAGGCTATGGTTATATTCCTACTAGGTACAGTTGCTTCAGGCATTAAAGTCTGCGGGCACACAACGCCCTCATTGACATTGCAGCGAGAAGGAAGTACTTCTCTGGGCGGTATCACCAACCTGGTGTCTTGCTGCTTCGTTAAATCCCTAGTCCCACAGGAGTAGCGCTCAGTCGCCAGGTTCCATGTAGGTGGTGATCCTGCTGAAGTGGAGTGTTTAGGGACGCTAGTTGTTAATTGTCAACAACGTTTCTACTATATTTGTTTTAATACAGAAATTGCTTTGTCACACACGTCACAGAATCAGAATTTGCAATATAGAGTTTCTGGGCTACGCCATTATATTCGACCCTCTACAAAAAAATTGTTCAAATGGCTCAGAGCACTATGGGACTTAACTTCTGAGGTCATCAGTCCCCTAGAAATGAGAACTATTTAAACCTAACTAACCTAAGGACATCACACACATCCATGCCCGTGGCAGGATTCGAACCTGCGACCGTAGCGGTCGCGCGGTTCCAGACTATAGCGCCTATAACCGCTCGGCCACCATGGCCGGCGACCCTTTACAACACGTTAACACAGTTTTCTGACTTTACATAATGACAGACACTGCCGACGACACATGGCGTTCTGGTTACTAGTAACTTCACGTTATATCTTGTTTAACAGCTGAAATATGTACTTGCGACCGTTCTTTTAGAGCCGCCCCTGTTACTCAACTGTACGTTTTGAGTGGCTCCTCGCGACTAACTCGCCCTGTCTTCTCTGAGGACAAGAGAGACTCCCCCTTTCTCCCTCAGCCAATAAGGACATTTCTCTCGTCTCTTATATATATACACTCCTGGAGATGGAAAAAAGAACACATTGACACCGGTGTGTCAGACCCACCATACTTGCTCCGGACACTGCGAGAGGGCTGTACAAGCAATGATCACACGCACGGCACAGCGGACACACCAGGAACCGCGGTGTTGGCCGTCGAATGGCTCTAGCTGCGCAGCATTTGTGCACCGCCGCCGTCAGTGTCAGCCAGTTTGCCGAGGCATACGGAGCTCCATCGCGCTCTTTAACACTGGTAGCATGCCGCGACAGCGTGGACGTGAACCGTATGTGCAGTTGACGGTCTTTGAGCGAGGGCGTATAGTGGGCATGCGGGAGACCGGGTGGACATACCGCCGAATTGCTCAACATGTGGGGCGTGAGGTCTCCACAGTACATCGATGTTGTCGCCAGTGGTCGGCGGAAGGTGCACGTGCCCGTCGACCTGGGACCGGACCGCAGCGACGCACGGATGCACGCCAAGACCGTAGGATCCTACGCAGTGCCGTAGGGGACCGCACCGCCACTTCCCAGCAAATTAGGGACACTGTTGCTCCTGGGGTATCGGCGAGGACCATTCGCAACCGTTTCCATGAAGCTGGGCTACGGTCCCGCACACCGTTAGGCCGTCTTCCGCTCACGCCCCAACATCGTGCAGCCCTCCTCCAGTGGTGTCGCGACAGGCGTGAATGGAGGGAAGAATGGAGACGTGTCGTCTTCAGCGATGAGAGTCGCTTCTGCCTTGGTGCCAATGAGGGTCGTATGCGTGTTTGGCGCCGTGCAGGTGAGCGCCACAATCAGGACTGCATACGACCGAGGCACACAGGGCCAACACCTGGCATCATGGTGTGGGGAGCGATCTCCTACACTGGCCGTACACCGCTGGTGATCGTCGAGGGGACACTGAATAGTGCACGGTACATCCAAACCGTCATCGAACCCATCGTTCTACCATTTCTAGACCGGCGAGGGAACTTGCTGTTCCAACAGGACAATGCACGTCCGCATGTATCCCGTGCCACCCAACGTGCTCTAGAAGGTGTAAGTCAACTACCCTGGCCAGCAAGTTCTCCGGATCTGTCCCCCATTGAGCATGTTTGGGACTGGATGAAGCGTCGTCTCACGCGGTCTGCACGTCCAGCACGAACGCTGGTCCAACTGAGGCGCCAGGTGGAAATGGCATGGCAAGCCGTTCCACAGGACTACATCCAGCATCTCTACGATCGTCTCCATGGGAGAATAGCAGCCTGCATTGCTGCGAAAGGTGGATATACACTGTACTAGTGCCGACATTGTGCACGCTCTGTTGCCTGTGTCTATGTGTCTGTGGTTCTGTTAGTGTGATCATGTGATGTATCTGATCCCAGGAATGTGTCAATAAAGTTTCCCCTTCCTGGGACAATGAATTCACGGTGTTCTTATTTCAATTTCCAGGAGTGTATATCCAAACTTTCAGCCAATGCACTTTCAGATCATTGTTTCTAGGTGGATCTGACGTCACGTTTGAGAACATTGTGACGGAAGTTTGTCTCGGAACACTGTCTCAGATTGTAAGATCCTACTCCCGAATAGTCGGATCTTGTCCTATTAAGGTTGCACAACATTGCCTCCTATGATTTCATCACTAATGCTCCTTGCTGGCGCTTAATCGTTAAATGTACATGTAGTCTGGCTGCTACTGACCATCTCCGATTGCATAAATATGCGTGATACTTGTCTTTAACACTTGAAGGGATTGCACATATGAAATACAGGGAAACCTCAGCACGAACGGTCTGCAAGATTGACGCAAACAATGAAATTTTGAAAAGATTTGTTTCTCCGAAGAAACAATGTTCCACGTTTCCGGGAAAACTGAATCGTCATAATGTCACATATGGGGTTCGCAGCATCCTGATGTTACATGTGAAATGTAAAGAGACGGTCCGTAGGTCACTGTTTGGTGCTGTCTGTGCATAATAACATTATTGGTCCATTCCTTTTTACTGAGTCTACCATCAATGGTGGTGCTTACCTGGACATCTTAAATGGGTTTTCTGTGCCACAATTGGAACACCTGCAACGTGATGTCATATTCCAACTGGATGAGACACCACCCCACTGGCTCCTAAATGTCTTTAATTTCCAGATGAAAGTTTCTGGATTGGACCAGATGACCCAATTTTATGGCCGCCACGATCCCGTGACTTCACATTACTAGACTTCTTGCTGTGGGGTTTTGTAAAGGATCTGGTGTACCGAACCGAGGTTGAAGGCATGAATGCACAATGCATTTGAATACCTCACCTTGGAGATACTGAATCGTAATTGGAGAGAAATGCAATTCCGACTAGATATTATCTGCACCACTAAGGGTGGACACATTGATGTTTCTGAATGAGGAAACAAAACGTCGTGAGTTATCTTATCACATATGAAAAACCGTTTGGATAGTTTTAACGATATCAAAGTCTTAAGTTGTAAAGATAATTTATGGACACCCTGTACTTTCCTTACCGCGACTGCAACGCCACGAGGTCGCACTTAACTTCTTAGTGGGCAGTGCTCAATTTGCTATGCCTTGCTAGAGCATTTCACGGCCAGTAGTGTTCATACGGTCACGGTAGTGTGAAATGGATAAAAGAGACTAAGTGACAGTGAATTCAACTCACCGATTTTAAAATTCCAGAAGGGACTAAGTCAGCAAGAATATCATAAAACGAACTTCTTGGAAGCATTCTTTTTTAAGTGAGCAAACTGTTGCCGAAATTTTAGCTCGTGAACTTCTGTGGAATACGTAAGTTTGAGAATTTGATCAGAACGCCGAAACAGTATTTTGAATACGTTGTTTAGCAGTGGTTCATACCCTCTTGGTATCAGAAATTATCAATGCTTTGGAAGGAGGATTAAAGGATATCTTTAATATATGATTGAAATAACGCTCAAATATTTATATTAGTATGGTTCACGAATACAGTAAGGGAAGTATGAACTTACAAATTCTAGGATCTCTGATTTTCACAACACGAAATAGAAATATAACATATTTTAAAATTGTTGATATGTGATGTACACCGTTTTATAATTTTAAAGACTCGCAGATGATGTTTTGCTGTCGGATTTTTTTGGTGGTTATTAGAATGCAGATTTTTAGGTAGTAAAAGGTGCATATTACGCTCCTAAAATAGGCTATTCCAGTACCTCATTTAGCCTATATAAAACCTAGAACAGGCCCTAAAAGTATTATACAGAAAAGCTAAACGTAATGTAAAATCCACAGTGTTGACAAATGAGCACATTTTTATTTAATAAAAACAAGGAAAATAAAAATATGCATAATTACACAACAACACATCAAATATTATATTAATTTAATGTTCAAATTTATCTCAATCCTTTTTGGTTTTCCCAATATAAAAATGCAGTGTAAAACACCTGCCGCCATATGATGAAATGAGTGAAATATGTAATTTAATAAATAGCGGATAAAGTAGTTGTTTCAAACATTCATATCGTATTTGGCTTCACAGTAAACAACAAAAACCTTTTCATGGTTTTCCAGAAAAAAAAACTACGGCGTTTGTCCGTCAGTATTAATTGACATGCTGGAAAACAGCGTTCTGCATCACTGGATGTGACACGCGTGCACTTCACTTTCGGCACATGTTGGACAGGAATGTTGCGATCAGGGCAAGTGGAGTCTCCACAAGTATGTATGCTGCAGCGCACAAGTCCTTCATGACGGTGTGCTTATGTAAAACCTTTTGCATTTCTTTCGATATTTTTTTCTCCAACTTCACGAGGCGCTTCATTAATTTTAGTTTTAAATTCTTCCAGTAAAGTTATGATCTCGTAGATAGGTATCACTGAGCCTTCTGATTCGGAAGTAATTGTTGTCATAAATGTACAGCCTTGCGAAGTCCTGGTGGATTCAGGAATCTTTGAGTGACTGCTTTGTTGTACTTACAGAGGCGAAATCCTCTGGTAGATTTTCAGTTACATTCTGGAGTGCTGGAAGATGCTCATTGTAGTATTTCGCTGCTGATAACTTCGTGCACCAGTGGTTAGTAAAAGCTTAAAGTGACAAAGGGACATTTGGAAGTTGTTCTTTGAATGCCAGTATTCTTGGTGGTATTATAACAAAAACTTTATTTACAGTGGAGATTAATTTATTTATCATAGGGAATTATAGCCTTACTTACTCTTCTAGACGATTGATACTATGCGCTGCACAAGTTAAATGCAGCATAACAGGGTAGACTACATCAAGTAATTGAAACGCTGCAACCGTATGTGCAGCGGCTCTGTGAAGGGCTAATAATATTCTTCCATCAAAGGTATTTGCATACAGCACCTTCTGTCCATTGTTGACAAAGTTTGCAATTTTGTGCTGGTGTCTTTGGGGGTGGTTCTCAACAAATCGAATAATCCCTTGATGGCTCATCTGGATCGAACATGCCAACAATTAGATTTACACTGTACCCGTCAAGACAGTCAGTAATTTCATCAATAGAAATCCGTATGCAGGACGCCTCAGTTTCTTTTCTGATTCTGCAGAACCCACACAATTTATTACGCACCGTTGACTCTGCTGAAACATATTGAGCGCAGTACTTCTCAAGAGAACGTTTTAAAACCAGATTTTCTAGATTTCGAAAAGGGATGTTTGCTGCCAAAACAGTATGACACAAGTAACTGAAGAACTGCATTTTTTTTTTTTAGTGGCTTTGTTAAAAGCGTTTGCTTCGAGTTTGATTTTCGTTCTGCATTTGCCTTATGTAAGCTGTACCTGTATACTGGGTGAAGCAGGACCTTTTACAGCTCCAAACCTAATAAAAGAAGGTGAAAAGTTGCTATATAGAAGTGAGTGTAAAAAGTATTTGGTATTGTTAAGGGGCAAAATAATAAAATAAAAAATAAAATACAGTATACCAGTTTCAGCTTTCCAACTATCCTGTCACCGAATAGACTTCAGTTATAACTCAAAATTTTAAAAAAGTCTGAACTTGGTGCCACATTTTAAAAACTTTTATGTTTTATCCTACAGGCACGACATTTTCACATTGCTTACTTTTCCTTCATAGAACAAAATTGATTCAGAAACTTGAAAAATATATGATAAAAGTGAACAATTGAGTCCAAGTGCCTCTTACTGTATTTTTGAACAATACTTACAAAATAATCTGCTTCTTAAAATGTTCTGCCTTCGAAAGATATGAGAAGAAATTCTGTTTCGAAATGGCAGGAAAAGTTCAGAAACATAAGAATATAACAACTAACATGTTTGTTTCATGATCGACAAATATAATTTTTCCATCTGTTGTCTGATGCGGAAACTGTGACAACTTCAGAAAACATCGCTCTTGTGCAACGCAGCTAGCTCTTTATTCGCACGAAGTAATGGCCGCTATCGACAGGGGATCTCAAGTTGATTCCGTATTTCTAGATTTCCGGAAAGTTTTTGACACCGTTCCTCACAAGCGACTTCTAATCAAGCTGCGGAGCTATGGGGTATCGTCTCAGTTGTGCGACTGGATTCGTGATTTCCTGTCAGGAAGGTCGCAGTTCGTAGTAATAGACGGCAAATCATCGAGTAAAACTGAAGTGATATCAGGTGTTCCCCAGGGAAGCGTCCTGGGACCTCTGCTGTTCCTGATCTATATAAATGACCTGGGTGACAATCTGAGCAGTTCTCTTAGACTGTTCGCAGATGATGCTGTAATTTACCGTCTAGTAAGGTCATCCGAAGACCAGTATCAGCTGCAAAGCGATTTAGAAAAGATTGCTGTATGGTGCGTCAGGTGGCAGTTGACGCTAAATAACGAAAAGTGTGAGATGATCCACATGAGTTCCAAAAGAAATCCGTTGGAATTCGATTACTCGATAAATAGTACAATTCTCAAGGCTGTCAATTCAACTAAGTACCTGGGTGTTAAAATTACGAACAACTTCAGTTGGAAGGACCACATAGATAATATTGTCGGGAAGGCGAGCCAAAGGTTGCGTTTCATTGGCAGGACACTTAGCAGATGCAACAAGTCCACTAAAGAGACAGCTTACACTACACTCGTTCGTCCTCTGTTAGAATATTGCTGCGCGGTGTGGGATCCTTACCAGGTGGGATTGACGGAGGACATCGAAAGGGTGCAAAAAAGGGCAGCTCGTTTTGTATTATCGCGTTATAGGGGAGAGAGTGTGGCAGATATGGTAAGCGAGTTGGGATGGAAGTCATTACAGCATAGACGTTTTTCGTCGCGGCGAGACCTTTTTACGAAATTTCAGTCACCAACTTTCTCTTCCGAATGCGAAAATATTTTGTTGAGCCCAACCTACATAGGTAGGAATGATCATCAAAATAAAATAAGAGAAATCAGAGCTCGAACAGAAAGGTTTAGGTGTTCGTTTTTCCCGCTCGCTGTTCGGGAGTGGAATAGTAGAGAGATAGTATGATTGTGGTTCGATGAACCCTCTGCCAAGCACTTAAATGTGAATTGCAGAGTAGTCATGTAGATGTAGAACTACATTCTTATACAAGTTGACTTTGAACTGGCTGTTTTCGACATTTTCTTCCGTTGAACTACTGGTGCACTGAAAGTAGAATAGATTTTGAATAACGAACATGTTACACTTTACACGTTATTGGTGCACTACATATTAGTTTAGTTTGGCGGTTGTATAATAAAACCTCGATGAGTTCTTTTTACTACAGCGGCTAGGCAGCTTTAACTCTCCCCATGTGTGTGTGTTTTTTTCATTTCCTTTTTTTCCCATCTGAGGTCAGTTAAAGGCCTAAACTATCTTTCTTTGTGGAAACAGTTTGTCAGAATTATATGACATACAGACATTTTTTTCTTTTCTTTCAAATATTGCCTACATACCTCCCACGTACCATTATTGTAAGCAAACACAAGAGTTTATGTTACGTTGAAAACATAGGTACATTTTAATATTTTAAAGCTGAAACAGACGAAAATACGTGCTCGTGTCGAAAGAGGCTATTTTAGGTGCTATAAAATTAACGATTTCGTTTCTAATTACTCACAAAACGCTTAAGTACAAGTTTTTTTGCAGCTAGGAACTCAGAAAAAGAATGGGTTTTAACCTAAAGGTGTAGCGATTATACAAAAAACTTTTTTTGTTTACAAAGATCACAGCTTCAAGAAGAAGCTACAAAAATTCGTTCCTTTGATTATTATTGATGCTATGTTCGGTTATAACACTTTTCAGAACCTTGAGACGTCTAATCAGAGTAGGATGATAATTTTACATCTTGTAATTTGCAAGATACTACCGGGAATGACCCCGAAGATCTCTTCCAAGAAAGATAAATACTCCGTTGCTACAGAGGAAAATCGGCATTGAGCGAGCCTCTCTGAAGAAATTTGAATATTCCTGGAAGAGATTAATTGTAGTACCTAAGTTCATTAGACGTTTCGCAGAAATTTTGTTAAATGTCTTTGCGCTGACCTGATGTTCTTGCACCTACTTACCAGAATGCCACTTGCGCAGATAGCACTCACTACTTTTGTGTGACCCACAGTTTTCCGTGGGCGTATATGCATTTGAAAGTGTCCTGGCCACTGCTAGAAACACACTAGGGCTTTCATTAGACGTGAATCTCTGATTTGCTGCAGTGCGCCAGGACTTCCTACTCTGCGCCAATATTTTTAGGGTATGTGATATCTGTAAATCGATGATCACTACGATTCTAAATATATAAATATTTTTTAAACTAAATAATTCGAAGAAATTAACCATTTACTGATGTAGAAAGGTAACTATTTTACCCGCCAATAAACGAAACAGCCAATCGCGGGTTTTTAGCGGTATTTTAGCGGCCCTTAAAGTGAAACAGTCAACCACAACACAGCCCAGAGCAGCCACTTGGGCCATGCTCAAAAGTATCGGAACGATCTGACGTGTTTTTCGTCTTGTCCAAATCTTCGCTTGTTTTTATAAAGGATTTTATTTTCGTGCGAAGATTTTGTTTTTTCATCTCTGCGTTATTCCTCCACTCTGTTTGGCATTGAGCTGAATGTAAACATTTCGTATTACGAAGTTTTCGTTCTGTACTACGAAAATATGCAGTTCAGTGTTTCATCCAATAAAGATTTTCTCAAAACACATTCTTCTCTTCCAATAACGTTCCTTGGTCAGTTTTTTTGTCTGTAGGTATGGTCTGTGTTATTAAAAGTGACATTTTGAAGCATAACAGATTTTTGGTATTTTTTCGTAGTCGACTATGGAAAACACATTTAGTAAACGTTTTAGGATGCCATCGTTCGGATCGCCAAATGTTGCAGCCTTGCTCGAAAGTTGTTTTTGTACATAACTTCGAGTAGGCCTAAATAATTTGTAATAAAATGTAATATCATCGATTATACTTTTCTAGTGCAGAAAATGCACTCCCTCTATGTTGGCAGAATGTGAAACATACTGAAAAACTTGAAAAACATTAGGTGATGACAGTTCATTCTGCGAGCAATCAGTAACGTAGTCGGGGGTTGAAATGCAAACACCTTTACGTATTTTAGATGAGGGGATTCTATTGTAACACTTGACATAAAAATAATCAACATTGTGGCACTTGACAAGTATCATAGAACAATTTAGATGTGCAAACATTTCATTTGAGGGTCCCGATGAGCCTAACACCAAGTGTAGTACAGAGATCGAATTCCAGAAGGATTGTGTTCGTGTTTGTTTGTCTGTGTTAGTGTGAGTGTGTGTGTGTGTGTATGTGTGTGTGTGTGTGTGTGTGTGTGTGTGTGTGTGTGTGTGTATGTGTGTGTGTAGTTACACCCATTCTGGAATTTTTTGGATAAATAGTTGTGAACTTAGCGCAGTAAAATCAGATTATTCAGGTACTTTTGAAGATGGCCAAATTGCTTTTGGCTGTTTTGCTGTATTTGCTGTTATAAAACATTGTCCATTTAGCTGTTTCGTTTAATTGCCGGGAAAATACTAGGTTCTGATCTGCGAGGGGGAGGTGGACTAGAAGGGCATGCCTTGCCTTATGATGATGAAAACGTAATAGACCAGGGGAAGCGTGGATTACTGGCTTCTTCATTTGTGATATCATGCATTAAGAAGGGCAGCATATACTGTAAACACTGAGACTTTCTCAATTCCAGAATGCCCTTGTGTACTGGGCTCTATTTTTTAGACTTGTTAATGTAACCTGAACTGCTTCCTTAATAGCACTGTATCAATAGCCGGAAGTTCACTCCAGAATCTTGGTGTTCTTCTATTTCATAGGGTCACTGGTACGAAGGCAATGTCCTACAACTGCAAATTTTCTCGGCTCTTGTATGCACGTGTCACGCTTCTGCTGTGCAGATCGGTTCTCCTCGGTCCTAAAGGTGAACAACATACGTTTCCCTCCATCGTTTATAGGGATACGTTTGAATGACTGTGAAATTTTAGCAAGTTTTGTTGTGGTGCCGCTCTTCACTCGTATGTGTAGCTTACACCTATTTTTCTGAAAATTTCGAAAATCCCTCAGCATTTACATTATAACGCGCTTGTCTAATTCGACAAATGCTATGAAGGTGTCTTGATTTCCTTGCTTCAATTATAAAGCGCAACATCAAACTGCCTCTTTGTGCCTTCGCATCTTCGAAAGCCAAACTGATCTCCACCTAAGAAATCCACAGCTTCCGTTTCCATTCCAGCCAGCAACATGAATGCATGCACTGTTTAGCAGATTGTGTGATAGTTCTCGTACATATCTCACTTTCTTTTATTTGAAACTGTATGGATGACATTTTTTTCCGAAAGTGTGAGTGTTTATCTCCTAAATTCTACACACCAAACTGAGTACTCGTTTGATTGCCATTGCCCCCCCCCCCCCCCCCCCTCCCAACCTCGGTGATTTTAGAAGTTTCGACGGAATTTCATCTTTGTCTTCTAACCTGTTTGTTCAAAAATTTCCAAAGTTCTGTTAAACTCTGACAATAACACTAAAGCCCCTATGTGTTCGATATTAACTCCCATTTCTTCTATCTCATCATCCGACAGTTCCTCAGCCTCGTAGAGCCCTTCAGTTTACTCTACACCTGTCCGCTCTCTCCTCTACGTTTATCACTAGAAGTCTTGCTGCACTCGTGATGCCTTTGCGCGTAATTAAAACGAATTTTGCTTTGACTTTTCTTTATACAAAGTCACTCACTCCGACAATAATTTCTTTTACAAAATTTTTGAAGTTTCACTGCAACCATTTTTCTTTAGATCCACCACAATTTATTTCATTTCTAAATGCTTTGTATTGGTCTATTCCTGTCATTTTTGTACTTCCTTATTTGGGCTATCTGCTGAAGTATCGAAACTATGTGCCGGACCGAGACCTTTGCCTTTCGCGGGAAAGTGCTCTACCATCTGAGCCACCCAAGCACGACTCACGACACGTCCCCACAGCTTCAATTCTGCCAGTACCTCGTCTCCTACCTTCCAGACTTCACAGAAGCTTTTCTGCGAACCTTGCAGAACTAGCACTCCTGGAAGAAAGGTTATTGCGGAGACATGGCTTAGCCACAGCTTGGGGGTGTGTTTCCAGATTGAGATTTTCACTCTGCAGCGGAGTGTGCGCTGATATGAAACTTCCTGGCAGATTACAACTATGTGCTGGACCGAGCACTTGCCCGCGAAAGACAAAGGTCCCGAGTTCGAGTATCGGTCCAGCACACAGTTTTAATCTGCCAGGAAGTTTCATATCAGCGCACTATCTGCTGCAAAGTGAAAATCGCATTCTGGAATTTGAGTATTTCTTCTGTATCTAAATATTTACCTATATTCTTCTACCTTTTTCCTGTGTGTGTCCGTCCGACTTATTTGATCACCCTTTTCAAAGATGTCTGTTCCCGTTCTACTGAACTGCTGCTGTTATACTTATTAAAGCAGTATACATAGCCTAAAAGAACTTGAAACGCCTCTCGTCACTCCTCGGTACTTCAATATCCCACTTCTTTCCGCGTTGGCCGGCCGCGGTGGTCTCGCGGTTCTAGGCGCGCAGTCAGGAACCGTGTGACCGCTACGGTCGCAGGTTCGAATCCTGCCTCGGGCATGGATGTGTGTAATGTCCTTAGGTTAGTTAGGTTTAAGTAGTTCTAAGTTCTAGGGGACTAATGACCACAGCAGTTGAGTCCCATAGTGCTCAGAGCCATTTGAACCATTTTTTTTCCGCGTTGATTCTTCCTAACGATTTTCTTGAGCTTCAGTCTCCTCTTCATCATTACTAATTGTGATCTGAGTCTACATCTGCTATTTTGGTAGATATAAAAGCCAATAAACAATTTAAAGGCTTTAATTTCCTTACACAGCCCTCTCTCTCTTTTTCAGTGCCTTGAAAATGACTGTTTTTTCATCTGTCGAAATGTAGTCTGTTGCCGAAGACATCACTCGGCTGTGTTTCCGTTAGTTGTTTGAACATGCTGCACACCGGGAGGAACTTGAATGTCATAAAATTTATCGAATATACAAATATTTTGTTTGTATCGTAACAGATTTTTTCTTACATTTATTAAACTTCCAACCCAGTGCCGGAAAACGGAAGTGTACGTGAACATAAATACAGTGACTGGTTCGAAAACGGGCGTGGCCTAACATTGACGGATTGTTTCTTAAAGCATTCATTAGCAATATGCGTAATTTCCTCTTGTAACTGGGAACAAAACCAGCGCCAACCTATAGATTTTACACTGAGCCTGTATTACAAGTTAACACACATTAGCTTCGTGTTATTGTAGCTGCCCATCTCTTCATCTTACATCATTATACAATATTAAGGAAGGAGTCAAAAACAGAACAGAGGAGGGTGGGTATAGTCATAACAAATTTTGGAAAACTTTTTCATTTTAAAGAGGATTAGTAAGATTATCTGAGAGAACGGCCCTGTCGTTGGATTTTTATTTAAATTGTCGAGCATGCCTTTTGATTGATATAAATGCGAAGGATATTGTAGGCGCCCCTCTGGTGGGGTAACACCTTAACGAAGGAGGGTATAGTATTCCAATTATTTTCTAAAGTATAATGGCATAATACAGCAAAAATTTGCTTGACATTTGTGTTTATTTGTATAGAAATTTATACAAATGTTGAAATGCACTGTCATAAAAATACGTATCCAAATATATGTCGGTGGAGCTGATCTCTGTGGAATTTGAGTTCTTTTTTTTTTTATTTTTTTTACACAGTGCTCATGATTGCACATTTAATGGATGGTAAGGCTTCTCCCTCATCTTTGTATGCAATGTTTCCCCGGTGCAATTATTTCTCGGAAGTGTACCCCCCCCCCCCCCCTCCATTTTATATTTTTGTTGAATCATGCGCGACTCAGGCAGCTGTTATGAAAATCGGCGGTGGAGGAAATTTTCATCACCAATATTTCTCCCGCAAGGGGAAAATATGTGGTGGGGTAAAGTTCATGATCACCAGACATTGCTTCAATGTGCTGGATTAAATCGCTCGTCAATGTCTCGTGAAGTGATGGCATGTGACAACTTCGATGGCGATTAGTCTGCCGGACGAGGAAGCTAAGCCCGGTGGGTCCTTTGGTGCTGTTTGAGAAGAGTAGGTCGTCGCTAGGTTTACCTCATACTTTCTCCCATCATCATATAACACAAGTATAACATCACACTACACACACACACACACACACACACACACACACACACACAAACAATATTTTTATCTTAAATTTACTTTTTAAAAAGTGACAATGTACATTTTCATAATATAAATTTGTAATTTAAGAAGTTACCTAATTCTGTCAACAGTAATTAAAATGTGATTGCAGTGAGGAAAAAATTTGTATCGTGGCACATGGAGTTTGAATTTTACGCGAATACATGTAAAATTTCTCATACCGCTATGTAAACGACTGTATACAGACTCACCTGTGGAAATATTGTACTAGCTCGGTCCCCACAGGGGTGTTAAGTGAACGATGCGCTAGGACATAAGTAGAACATAATTGTTTTATATTTGTGGCGATTTATATCTAACACGCTGATTTCCTCTCTACCTTTTGTTGTAACAGGACGTAACATCACTCCTTGGCTTGCAACTTTGTAAAGATCATGACTTCTGTTAAATGTTACGAAGTACATTCTAATGGTTCTGTAGTGCATACAGCTTTTACATGGAATTGTATATGTATTAGTCACCTTGACAGGGAGGTTTGTTAACTAAACGTTCAGATCCAGTGATGATAGCACAGATCTGTCGAAACCAGACCAAACCATTGGTTGTAGAGAAAAAGGAACAGAAACTGTTTCTATGAAATTAAATGGAGTGTAATTTTGTACAGAGAGACATTTTCGTTAGAGGCAATGTTTTTTGAGTTATTCAAGAAAAACGTAAAAAAGTGGTCTTCAAACAATATCCGCCTCCACACTCACTCCCCACCAGTATTACTAGTCTGTTGTTCGTGGCACTCAATAGTACCCACGTTCAGTTATTTTTGGACTTCACTGACTTGGCTGTTACGCCATAGGCTTAGTCATGCACTTTCAGATTGTAAACGGACGTTTGTGTAAATTTTACCTCACAATTTTTTTTAATTTTATCAGCAGAAATTAAGAATTAAATTTTGTTTGTCTGGCTTTCTTACTACAAAGCTGCTGTGCCTGCAAGAGTTAAGATCAAACTGTAAACGTAATTTGTTTTGCATAATCCTTACAAAAGTCAATTTTTATTACACTATAGGGAAAGTTTCAGTTACTAATGTTAACAAAGTAGCTGACTAAGCCCATGGCATAATAGTCCAGCCAATGAAGGCCAAAAAATGTCGAATTGTGATTTTCAGCCGCTGCTTGCACAGAGTGGATTGCGAAGTCCATTAGTCACTCTTTGCACTCGTGGCTCACTCACTGATTCATCTCACTGCTCACTTTCTTCGTTCGGCATCTCTCCATCTGAGTTTGGCATTACTGTAATTCTTTACAGTAACAATTGTATGTATATTATATAATTATTAATAGATATATGATATTACACACACACACACACACACACACACACACACACACATATATATATATATATATATATATATATATATATATATATATATATATATATATATATATATATACAGGGTGATTCAGAAATGCATGTAAATATTTTAAGGGTGTATTTGTGAGGTAAATATAAGACAAAAATGTTCTATAAATGTTTTTCCATAAACGTTTAATTCCAGAGTTATCGTTAAAATACGAAAGTCATGTCCGTATCAAAACTACGTCAGTGCAAGCAGCAGGATGCCATATTCTGGTACGTAATGCACATACGTATCTCCTAACAGTTGATTCGAAACTGCATGAATAGTGTTTGTTTGTGTTTGCAATTGCTGTTTACTCCTACTGTACAGAAGATGGCGCTGATGTTGTTGGTAACGGAAACGTACTTCCTGTCGTTCATTCATCGTCGGAAGGCTACAGGTTTCGTGCACATGATGTACTCAAACAGTGAGTATGCTGATATGCACCTTGTGTATGGTGCAGCAGATGGAAACGCACTTGCAGCAAGACGAAGGTCCAGTGAGCTGTTTCCAAGACGACGGTTACCAAGTCATCAGACGTTTGTATCTGTGGACAGACGTATGTGGGAGTATGGCATTCGTCCTGGGCCACATTCAGGTCGACCACTTGAGCATGCAGTGAACGTCGAGGAACTTGTTTTGGACCTGGTAGACCAAGATCCAGCCATCAGTACGAGACAAATTAGTGCAGCTGTACGACTTCCACAATCTACTGTATGGCGGCTGCTTCGGAGACAACAGTTGCATCCATTTCACCTGCACAAAGTGCACGAATTGACACCTGCAGACTATCCTCGCCGTCAGCAATTCTGCCAGTGGTTACAAGAGCGTCATTTGAATGATCCAATGTTCATTCGGCGGATATTATTCACAGATGAGGCCATGTTTACTCGTGCGGGTGTAATCAATTCGCATAATATGCACCAGTGGGCTGTCGAGAATTGTGCGTGGATATCAACATCAATTCTCCATAAACATTTGGTGTGGTATTGTGGGGAATGACTTTCTCGGACCTCATGTTCTATCTCCAAGGCTGACTGGGCACGCTTACCGCGAATTTTTGGAGGGGGAATTGCCTGGATTGTTACAGGATGTCCCTCTTGCAACACAAGCCACCTTGTGGTTTATGCACGATGGTGCTCCTGCCCATTATAGCCGCAACGTAAGGACGTACCTCAATGATGCGTATCCACATCGATGGATAGGTCGCAGAGGACCAATTGCTTGGCCAGCCAGATCACCTGACCTGAACCCTTTAGCCTTATATTTATGGGGCCGACTAAAGACATTGGTGTATTCTTCTGCAGTACCGAACAGAGAAGTGCTACAACAAAGAATTGAAGGTGGGTGTGAAATTATTCGTGGAGAGTTGAACGGACTGTGTAATGTGCAGAGATCATGGCGGCGACGAGCACGGGTCTGTCTGCAAGTTCAGGGACAGCATTTTGAACATGCATTGCATTAAGATTTGTGCAAATACAGTACAGTACAGTCTGTAAATTCTTCACGTATTTTCCATAGTTATTTTGCATTGATTTAGTTCAGTCAACAGGAACTAAAGTAATACAGTATTCGCGAGGAATTGTTTCAGTTTGTTACGTCACGTTTATTTACAAGTTTGCGTTTTTAGTCCAAATGCACTGTAATTAAACTGTGAACTCTGGGAAGTAAATACTTTACGTTGTATTGAATGTATTATCATGTTTTGTTCATAACTCTGTAATAAGCCAAGTATAGCAAAAATTGTATAGAACATTTTTGTCTTATATTTACCTCACAAATACACCCTTAAAATATTTACATGCATTTTTGAATCACCCTGTATATATCAGAACCCCTCTTGCATTGGACCATTGTAATGACAAAACATGTTAAATCACATTTACTCAAAAATCATATTTTTAATGTGAGAAGTCTTCTTCTTCTTTCTGCTTCTAGTAGGCTTTTACTTGTTACGTCCTCTTAGTCAAAAGTATTGATCTTTCCATATTCTCTCATTCTTCCTAAAAATAGTCTGACCACTGGCTCATAACTCATCAGTAATTATGGTGTTCTGTAATCGTCTGTTCTTGTAATAAAGTTCTTTCAGTTGTTCATATGTTCCTTAATATGCTCACTTAAGCTTTTGACTTCCGGTTCTTCTCTCAGCGATCAACCTTCTGTCAAATAGTGGCCACTGAACTACTCTCCTCAGTCTCCAGTGATTGTATTCTATGTTAATTTCTTTTGTTACAGTCTATGACTCACATTCACATGTCAGAACTGGCACTGACATCGTTTTGCAGAAGTTGGGGGAAGTTTCCTATCTTGTCTGATCTCCATGCTACTCTGACACATGTTGTTTTTCCACAGTATACTGCTACACATTTTTTTGATTATTGTTGAAATCACTAAATGTTATTGGCTTATGCAACATGATGAAGATGTAATTGACTGCAGTGTCATAGAACTAGTTTGTTTTCTGATTTCGAGTTAGGCATGGCAAATCTGCTGCCATTGCTTGGCTTTCTTTTTAAAAACACAACTGAGTTTCTTTTTGTACAGGTTGAGTCACATGTCCACATGAATCAGAATATCTGAACTTGTCATTGTGATCCTGGATCATGTTAGACTCTAAAACGCGGGTCAGTTCCATTATTTTACGTCGTTGGTTTTATATACAGTGAAGCATTTTATCTCTTTTTCCACTCAGTTGAATTTTAGTGCTGACTAAGGGGGTTCGGTGTACTCCTGCAAATTCTGTTATAGGAGTTGTTTTTCTAATAGAAAAAGTTAATAACAAATATGCTGTCGATCTACTCGTTTGTTTTAAAGTCTTCCCACCTACTTTCTCAACCATCTGATTATAATTATAACCTCTTAATCTACAAGTCGTTTAATTGCACCAACACTCATAACTATCTCGTAAATGTCAGTCCACTACGAGTAATATTTCATATGTGATTTTTTAGCATTTCTCGGCAAGTATTTCAACAGCAGACCGCCGACAAATGCAGCACCACCACCAGTACATGGACAGAGTACTTACAGATAGCAGAGAGATTGAGGGTTGTTTTTGATTCTAAAACCTAAATAACCATGTACACTGTACGGAATGTCGTCTGCAAGGCGAATTGCACCCTCTTATTTTCACTTACAGGTTTATTGAATAAACGGATGTGCCCGCTGTATGTGGTTCATATTCTTTTTGGTTGAGTAGTTAATTTAAAAAAGCACAACAGTTCGCTTTAAATTCTTGACTTGCTGGTATTAACCTTCAGGTGGCTAGTATCGTGGCGTGTAGAGGAGAAAGTGGTTGCTATTCCGCAGCATTTCATTATTCTATCGCAACATCTTGTTTGGCGTGTAAAAGACGATTGGTGACTGATCCACCGTTCATATAGTTATCGTTATCCGTTTTTACAGTTAAAATCGATGTTGTGAAATTTGCAGCATCTGCAGAGATCGGCAACCGAAAATGCTTGGAGGGTGAATATTTTTTGCAGGATGGGACGTGACGTCAGGGAATTTCTGCTCGCGGAGCAGAGAGAGAGAGAGAGTTGGATCGAATACATTAGCAGGTACTTTGTCTCGCAACTTCTTGTACGATTCGGGATCTATAAAAAGACACAAGGGTAGTTACCTTCATGATGATGGTTAAATTATTTTCAAAACGATTCATCATTTGGTGTCCAGCTCAACAGAAATGTCGTCCTCTCCACATGCATTTATTTCAGCTACCACGATATCAGAAGAAGTTTCAAGTGATTTGTGCTCGAGTCAAAGCGAGCTCATTTTACCCAATCTGCTCTTGATTTATTTTGTTTTCTTTTCAGATTTACACTACTGGTTTATGACACATGGATTCCCTTTGTGTTCGCAGTATTTCTATCTTCCCTGTAACTATCCTTGCTAACAGCTTTGTCTATCCTGAAAGTTAACTAAGTGATTTTTTTATATATAAAGTACGTGCTTGTTATCATTGGAAGATGGAATTATGTCAACATACACTACAAATAGTTATTCACTCAAGCCACTAAACTTGTCCATTTACTGTTTTACATCAGTTATTGATTACGTACATTTTTTCACTTCTATCGTGCTTATGCTCTGAATGTGAGTAATAAAAAAGATAACGCTAAGTTTTTCACGTGACTTTGTCCACAGAGTACAACTTACACCAACATCCAAAATGATTACAAACATTATTCTTAAGTGTATCGTTCAGATGGAGGATACTGCCAAGTGCTCCCAAAACAGAAGCCACCAGCTTCAACCTTAACAAGCTCACCCACAAGGAAACAGCTGAGGCGTAACAGAAGTCCGAGTTATCTAGAGACAACTCTTGACAGGAGGTTCAGCTTTCAGGAGCACTTGCTGAAAACTGCACTAATTGAAGAGAAGAACAGCATCATGCAGAAAGTTTGTAGCATGACAAAGGATTCATCATCTGCTCCTGGACTGGTGTAACCTGTATCAGAACAGTGCGCTGCGGTCTCAGTCAATGGCCTTTACACCATACTCGTCGACACGCAAGTAAACCAGACCAAGGGCGTCGTCGCAGAAACAGTCAGAAACACTCAAACTTTCTGTTTGACTGTACTGAGCCATATAGCTCACTCGCTTTTGCGGCGAATATCTGCTGTCAAGTGGGCGATTGCAAAAGTAGCTGGTCATCCTTACCTCCCCGTACATGAGTGCATTCCTGCACTCAATAAAAACAGACATTGCTCTCTTCATACACCTCTACGAGGTGTAAAATTTTTGGCTTACAACTTCAGACCGATGGAAAGAAATATGCAGAACAACCATACCCGAGAATACCTTAAGATACTCTGCATCTCATCCAGGTCACCAGATTTTGAATAGCACAGCAAGATCTGGTCTGGGCTCAACAGAATGAAGACAAATAGTGGAAAATGTCTGACTCAATGTACAAATGCGGGTTTTGTCCAACTGTGATTGTAGTGCAGAACGACATCACACGTGCGTGTCCAAAACGATCATTTCCTGGCGATTCACTGGAGTTCCTGATGGCAAAAAAGGCATTACATGGATGCATTCAGTAGCTGGATATACACTGAGGTGACAAAACTCATTGGATACCGCATAACTCATTATATCGTGTGACCTCCTTTTTCCCGGCATAGTACAGAAACACGACGTGGCATGGACTCACCAAGTCGATGGAAGTCACTTGAAATAATATTTACTCATGCTGCATGTTAAGCCGTCCATAACTGTAAAACTGTGCCGAACTGACCCGTCGATTACGAAGCATAAATGTTCGATGGCATTCATGTCAGGAGACTTGTGTGGCTACATCATGCACTCGAATTGTCCAGAATGTCATTCAAACCATTCATTAACAGATGTGTCCCAATGATATGACACATTGTCACGGAAACGTGAAGACCATGAATGGCCGAAAATGGTCTCCAAGCAGCCGTACATATACCAGTCAACGACCGGCTCAGGTGGACCAGAGGACTCATTCCATTGTACGTAAACACAGCCCGCACCATTACGGAGCCACATCCGGCTTGCACAGTGCCCTTTTGGCAACTTGGGTCCTTGGGCTCGTGGGGTCTGTGCCACACTAGGACACTACCGTCAGCTCGTACCAACTGAAATCGGGATTCATCAGACCAGGCCATGATTTTCCAGTCGTCTAGGGTGCAACTGATATGGTCACGAGCCCAGGAGAGGCGCTGCAGGTGGTGTTGTGCTGTCAGCAAAGGCACTCGCATCGATCGTTTGCTGCCACAGCCCACTAATGCCAAATTTTGCCGCACTGTCCTAACGGTTATTTCACACAGTGTTGTTTGTTGTTAGCATCGACTACACTAACGCTGCTGTTGTCGGTCGTCACGTGAATGCCGTCGACTACTACGTTGTCCGTGGTGAGAGATGATGATGATGAGGTCCCATACTCCGAGGAGCGTAAGGGACGATGCGGGAGACCCGCACCGCCGTACTAGGCAAGGTCCTAGTGGAGGTGGTTAGCCGTTGCCTTCCTCCGACCGTAATGGGGATAAATAATGATGATGAAGACGACAAAACAACACCCAGTCATCTCGAGGCCGGGAAAATCCCTGACCCCGGCGGGAATCGAATCCGGAACCCCGTGCCGGGAAGTGAGAACGCTACCGCAAGACCACGAGCTGCGGACGTTCTGAGAGAAAATACCTGTAATTTGGTATTCTAGGCACAATGTTGACACATTAGATCTCCGAATATTCAACTCCCTAACGAATACCGAAATGGAATGTCTGAAGCGCCTAGCTCCAAATACCACTCCGCGTTAAAAGTATGTTAACTGCCGTCGTGCGGTCGTAATGACGTTGGAAACCCTTTTATACGAATCACCTGTGTAAAAATGACAGCTGAGCCAATGCACTGCCTTCTATAAACGATTCCACTGCCATCTGTATATGTGCAGATCTCTGTTCCGTGACGTTTGTCACAACAGTGTGCCTGTGACTTTCTGTGCTTTGTAAATACAGTAAATCTAATTAAACTATGATTGTAAATTTTTTCTGTGTGTTGAGGAAGTGTATATATATTGTTAAAATAGTTTTCTTGTTCACGTGATACTAGCCTACGCTAAATAACTAATAACCATACACGTAATTTTATTTTCTATTCGTATTTTAGCAAATCGCTAAGCAGCTTTCTACGTCGAGGGACATTCGTTGCAGAATTTGAGATACAGCCGAAATCGCTGCGGGGCGTCTAAGCTAATAAACCAGTTACACTTTGTCTCAGTTCAAACTGCTGTGAGCCTGCCCCACACATATTGTTATTTTGTCATTTGGAGATAGTGACTGGAGTTGTGGATGCCAGTAACTGACGTGCCAAGTGAAGATATCTGAACATTTCCGTCATATTCCTCTGTTTGAATACAATAGAGGGGTGACAGCAACGGAGGCAGCCTCGTACGTTTGCAACGTGTATGGTGATAATGCCTTTGGACGGAGCACGGCAAGAATCTCGAGGAGAATCGTTTCGAAGTTAGTGACTCTCCAAGTTCAGGACGACATTCCGGGTTAGATGAAGATTGTTTAAAACACAAATTCACAACGTTCCACGTCAGTGGCCGGCCGGGGTGGCCGAGCGGATCTAGGCGCTACAGCCTGGAACCGCACGACCGCTACGGTCGCAGGTTCGAATCCTGCCTCGGGCATGGATGTGTCTGATGTCCTTAGGTTAGTTGGGTTTAATTAGTTCTAAGTTCTAGGGGACTGATGACCTCAGAAGTTAAATCCCATAGCCATTTGAACCATTTTTGATCCACGTCAGTGGACTGGAGAACTGGCAGATGTGATGAACTGTGAGCATAATTATATCATGCGATACTTGCATGCAATGGGGGTGGGTCCAAAACCAGGTGTATGGGTACCACATGCTCTAAGCCGAAATCACAAAAATCAGCACGTGGCCATATGTGCGTATCTGTTGGCGAAATTGGATTGTGAACAACACCGACCATTCCAATGCTGTATCGTCACAGGTGGCGAGAGATGGTGTCTTTATGCTAGCAAGCAAAAGAAAGGAATGTCTGAACCGTGAAGGGGTAGGCGTGTTTATAGCGATAAGAAGTGCAATAGTATCGAAGGAAATTCACGGAGATCCGAATTGTGAAATGATTTGGGTGAAGGTCACGGTTAACGCAGGCTCAGACATGGTAATTGGATGTCTCTATAGGCCCCCGGGCTCAGCAGCTGTTGTGGCTGAGCACCTGAAGAATAATTTGGAAAATAGTTCGAGTAGATTTCGCCACCATGTTACAGTTCTGGGTGGAGATTTTAATTTGCCGGATATAGACTGGGAGACTCAACCATTCATAACTGGTGGCAGGGAAAAAGAATCCAGTGAATTTTTTAAAAGTGCTTTATCTGAAAACTTCCTTGAGCAGTTAAACAGAGAACCGACTCGTGGCGATAACATATTAGACCTTCTGGTGACAAACAGACCCGAACTATTTGAATCAGTTAATGCAGAACAGGGAAGCAGCGATCATAAAGCGGTTACTGCAGCGATGATTTCAGCCGTAAATAGAAATATTAAAAAAGGTAGGAAGATTTTTCTGTTTAGCAAAAGTGACAAAAAGCAGATTTCAGAGTACTTGATGGCTCAACACAAAAGTTTTGTTTCAAGTACAGATAGTGTTGAGGATCAGTGGACAAAGTTCAAAACCATGGTACAATATGCGTTAGATGAGTATGTACCAAGCAAGATCGTAAGAGATGGAAAAGAGCCACCGTGGTACAACAACCGAGTTAGAAAACTGCTGCGGAAGCAAAGGGAACTTCACAGCAAACGTAAACATAGCCAAAGCGTTGCAGACAAACAAAAATTACGCGAAGCGAAAAGTAGTGTGAGGAGGGCTATGCGAGAGGCGTTCAATGAATTCGAAAGTAACGTTCTATGTACTGACGTGGCAGAAAATCCTAAGAAATTTTGGTCCTATGTCAAAGCGGTAGGTGGATCAAAACAAAATGTTCAGACACTCTGTGATCAAAATGGTACTGAAACAGAGGATGACAGACTAAAGGCCGAAATACTGAATGTCTTCTTCCAAAGCTGTTTCACAGAGGAAGACTGCACTGTAGTTCCTTCTCTAGATTGTCGCACAGGTGAAAAAATGGTAGATATCGAAATAGACGACAGAGGGATAGAGAAACAATTAAAATCGCTCAAAAGAGGAAAGGCCGCTGGACCTGATGGTATACCAGTTCGATTTTACACAGAGTACGCGAAGGAATTGCCCTCCCTTCTTGCAGTGGTGTACCGTAGGTCTCTAGAAGAGCGAAGCGTTCCAAAGGATTGGAAAAGGGCACAGGTCATCCCCGTTTTCAAGAAGGGACGTCGAACAGATGTGCAGAACTATAGACCTATATCTCTAACGTCGATCAGTTTTAGAATTTTGGAACACGTATTATGTTCGAGTATAATGACTTTTCTGGAGACTAGAAATCTACTCTGTAGGAATCAGTATGGGTTTCGAAAAAGACGGTCGTGTGAAACGCAGCTCGCGCTATTCGTCCACGAGACTCAGAGGGCCATAGACACGGGTTCACAGGTAGATGCCGTGCTTCTTGACTTCCGCGAGGCGTTCGATACAGTTCCCCACAGTCGTTTAATGAACAAAGTAAGAGCATACGGACTATCAGACCAATTGTGTGATTGGATTGAGGAGTTCCTAGATAACAGAACGCAGCATGTCATTCTCAATGGAGAGAAGTCTTCCGAAGTAAGAGTGATTTCAGGTGTGCCGCAGGGGAGTGTCATAGGACCGTTGCTATTCACAATATACATAAATGACCTGGTGGATGACATCGGAAGTTCACTGAGGCTTTTTGAAGATGATGCTGTGGTGTACCGAGATGTTGCAACAATGAAAAATTGTACTGAAATGCAGGAGGATCTGCAGCGAATTGACGCATGGTGCAGGGAATGGCAATTGAATCTCAATGTAGACAAGTGTAATGTGCTGCGAATACATAGAAAGATAGATACCTTATCATTTGGCTACAAAATAGCAGGTCAGCAACTGGAAGCAGTTAATTCGATAAATTATCTGGGAGTACGCATTAGGAGTGATTTAAGATGGAATGATCATATAAAGTTGATTGTCGGTAAAGCAGATGCCAGACTGAGATTCATTGGAAGAATCTTAAGGAAATGCAATCGGAAAACAAAGGAAGTAGGTTACAGTACGCTTGTTCGCCCACTGCTTGAATACTGCTCAACAGTGTGGGATCCGTACCAGATAGGGTTGATAGAAGAGATAGAGAAGATCCAACGGAGAGCAGCGCGCTTCGTTACAGGATCATTTAGTAATCGCGAAAGCGTTACGGAGATGACAGATAAACTCCAGTGGAAGACTTTGCAGGAGAGACGCTCAGTAGGTCGGTATGGGCTTTTGTTAAAGTTTCGAGAACATACCTTCACCGAAGAGTCAAGCAGTATATTGCTCCCTCCTACGTATATCTCGCGAAGAGACCATGAGGATAAAATCAGAGAGATTAGAGCCCACACAGAAGCATACCGACAGTCCTTGTTTCCACGAACAATACGAGACTCGAATAGAAGGGAGAACCGATAGAGGTACTCAGGGTACCCTCCGCCACACACCGTCAGGTGGCTTGTTGCGGAGTATGGATGTAGATGTAGAATGGCTGAGCCCAAACAAAGCAGCAACTCCCAGTAGAAAAGACGTACCCGGATTCACAAAAGATAATGTTATACGTATGCTTCAACAGTGACGGTGGGGTGTACTACGAATTGCTTTCCCGACGTGTAACAATTACTCCTGACATTTACTGTCAATAACTGAAATATCTTGCAGACGCGATCCAAGAACAACGACCGGGAAGACTGCGTGGAGTGATGCTAAACCGCGATAACGCTCGCCCGCATTCTGCTAGACAGAAAAAAAAAAACACTGTACAGGAGTTGGGCTCGGATATCCCCCCTTATTCATTCTACCTTGTACCCTCAGATTTTCGCTCTCTATCGAACAACCTTCAAGGAACGTTCTTTCCGGATGAAAATTCGCTCCGAACATGGTTCGACGAGTTCTCTGCCTCAAACCCACTTGAATTCTACAGTCGCGGGATTGAAAAGTTACTCCAGTGGAGGAAAATGATACCCGTTTCTTATAGAAGAATATGTTATTGTAATACGAACGTAGTCTCCTTGCAAATAGGTAATCGTAAAATATTATCCTGGTATGCAGAATATCCTCTGAGGGTGGATATGAGGCATTCTAAACAGCTTAAAATAAATATATTAGATAACAGTTGGTGGCTAATATGTTAATTCTACTAAGTAACGTGTATCTACATCCTTGTTCTGAGATATTATGAAGCGAAGTACGGTATTATAACAGTGCTGTGGCATCCGTGATTGCTATATTCGCAACAAGAGATATTTGTTTCCTGGAACAGTCACTTTTACATTTGCACGTTACTGGTTTCAGTCGTATCGAAAAGTCATTTTCAGGTAAGTGATCAATCGAGTTCAGAACCACGCATTATGCTTCACCCTGAACCCAGTCACTACCAAGAAGCTGCAAACTGAGATGTAAAGCATCTTTGGATACCGTTGAAACAGTCATGTAAAAAAGTAAATGAGGTTGTGGCCACAAAAGAACATTTTTCCATAGTATGGCGAGTAAGAAGGGTCCAGTTAGTCGCTTGGTACGTGGTTTGACACGATCGTAAACTAAAGTAGGCCAGTTACACAGAATTCTGACACGTCCATCGAAACCGAATCGGAGATGTGCAGCTGGAATAGAGTCATAAGTCGTCCCTCAAAATTTAAAACTGATCGCTTGTGGCACGCAACGTATATCACCGGTGGCGTAGCCGCCGGGCTCAATGGATCGGGGGCGGAACGAACACGCGAAATTGTCAATCTAGGACTGTTGTTTATGCATGCCAGCAAGAGGGAGTAATGAAGGCTGCAGATAACCAGCTTCCGAAGCGCGCGCGCGCACTATTGGTTATAAAAATGTAAGTGCAACTCAGTTGCAATTTTGTTAAAATTTCAGCAGGGCGAGCAAAATGAATATTTGCATGCTGTATCTAGAGATGCAGTTCACCCGGACAGCGATAATTGAGGCAGCAATTCTATAGTCTACCGATTGCATTTTGAAGGTAACTAAACCGAAAGAGAGTGCTTTTTGGCAACAAACAGCATTTCATTCACTCCAATAGGAGATTTTTTATCTGCTGGTGGAGAGAAGCTATGTCTGTGTAGCTTAATAATATCACGACTGCATAGTAACGTAACGCTAGATGTATATGTGGCAGCAATGAACGAATTTTGAATTATAGGCGGTGGGAATGAATTCTGACGGAAGGAAGGGTTTTCGATGCGACTGAGGAAAGATGACCAAGTTTATAATGTTACCGACCGGTAAGTCCGAGCCACAACGTGCGGCGCGGCACGTTACTTTTTACCGCCCTGCCAATGTCCAGCAGTGTTCATTTGTCCAGCTAAGAGCTGTAGTAGAAAATACTAGACCACTACTGTCTTTTGCAGGTCGAAACATACATAGAATTGTCCGGTAAACGGGATGTGGCTAATACTGAAATAAAAGTTTTAACCCGGCATCGTAAATTTTCAGGTGTATTTTTACGATAAAGATCACAGTTAATACTGCCAAGTCCGTACTAAGTGTCTACACAATGTAAAGTTCCCACCCACACCTCAATCACACACGTAGCCATTTTGTGGTATTTACACCCGTAACCGAAGTTAATAGAGTTCAGTAGATCGCTCAAATGTTGTGCACTCTGCCCTACACGTAATACCTGTTCCAGTCTTAGATCGCACAACACGCCACGCGGTTTTAACTAACAGTCAAAAGCAATAATTTTGATATTCCGTCCGAAATTCCACACGACTTCCTCTATACCGTTCACTTAAATACTCTTTGTACTACTTCGTGAACTCGTAATTAGTATTTTCCGCGATTTTATAGTACTTTCGTCTGAGCTGCTTTCAATGAGATGTTACTAGTTCGAATCCTCAGCCCCGAATTCCTTAGATCACACCAAAGGCTTTGTTCCCAGCATAGATTGGCGCGAGCCTGCATTTTTCTGATTGGCTGATACCACAAACAGCAAATGAGGTTGCAGTATTATCCCGCGCTAACCCGCGCTTTACTTCAATGACCAATCATAGTAAAACATTTATTTCTATGACAATTGCTAAATAAATAAATTTAGAAAAGTGTCAAATATAAAATTACTCCTTCCGAAATTACCGATTAATTTGTGTTCTACTCACTATTTCTTAGTACCATAGACTGACTGCACATTTCATTATAGTAAATCCCCTGTATAATTTAACTGGTACTGCGTGAATAAACAAAACAATTTTCATTTACTTCTGTTCTTCTTCATTCATACAACAGTCACGCTGCTAATTACTACACATATAAAACAATTATAATTATGCAAATACATTAAATATTAATCAAACATAACTTTACAACATTGTTTTGACTACGACTGCTAGCACTGTCCGTCAACTGCTGACCTCTGCCGCCTACTAGTACAACTACGTGCAGCTTTGTAACTCAGGTCCATGTCAGCTGGTGACATCTGTCGATGACTCATGCCTATAACGATATCATCCAGAAAGTGACAGGAGCGATGCGAAGGCGCTACGCCTCAAACGGGTGTTTCTTTTTAGCTGATGTGCCACATTTTTGCTTAGGGCGCTATCATGCACACCCTATAAACCGCATCGAACGTCCTTGAAATGTTGAAACACCAATTTTTGTAACAAGCGCGCCTTGTTCTCCCTTGAATACCAGTAGTTTTTGTGATGTACTGCACGGTCATATTTCTGAGGACTTATCCGAAATCTGTTCATAACTGTTTTTTTTTTTTTTTACTGTGTTGTGGATGATCTTATGTGCACGTAATTACGTCTAGGAGTCGCTCCTTGGACAACGATTGTCCTTTACTACGTTTCTTTGGAGACGGCATTTGTGGCTCCCTATCCGACAAGGATGCACCTGTTTCGCTGTTACTTGTTAAGAACATATTGTCATCATTGTACTCCTCATGTACATTGTCTGCACAGCCGAGCGGTTTCAACGCCATACGTTCCATTGACTCATCTTCCAGAAACGCTAATATTTTATCTACCACTTCCCTTTCACTTTGCGAAATTCTTTGTGTATCTTTATGACGAAATCTCAAGTTTCGCAAGTGTTGTTGTAGATAGAGTGCAATGTTTGCTTTGTTTATCGTTGCCGTTGCTCTGCTTTGTATCAACACCACTAGCACTGTAGCACTGTTGTGAGTTACTCGTCGATTTGGCTACGATCCGTAGCCTCATTCTGTGCTCACCATTGGATACCTCCAATCCCGCCCCCTGTTGCCATCAGCAGGCAATATTGTACATGCGTGTTAGACAATATGTGGTATAGTCTCCCTTTTGACATATTCAAGCCCATATATTTGAAGTAAATAATAACAGGACTCTGAGTAATATTATATGGACATAAACGACAAATTAATTATGAAAATGTATTAAATTAGCTTCAAAGAAAGACCATATCGATTGCAAAGTAATAAAATGACATTATTTATATTAGATGAGATCGTAGTGCATAACGTTCTCGAAACTAACATTATTATCTTTGTCATTAAATATAAGAGAAAAAGATATTTAAAATTATTTCGAGTGATATCATTTCTTCTGCTGTAAGTAAAGTACGCTTGCTATTGTAAGGCGGTAGCTTTTGTTCTACTTGTTCTCGTACGTAGCGAATAATTCAAGCGTGTATTCTACATCTACATCTACATTCATACTCCGCAAGCCACCGAACGGTGTGTGGAGGAGGGCATTTTACGTGCCACTGTCATTACCTCCATTTTCTGTTCCAGTCGCGTATGGTTCGCGGGAAGAACGACTGTCTGAAAGCCTCCGTGCGCGCTCGAATCTCTCTAATTTTACATTCGTGATCTCCACGGGAGGTATAAGTAGGGGGAAGCAGTATATTCGATACCTCATCCAGAAAGGCACCCTCTCGAAACCTGGCGAGCAAGCTACACCGCGATGCAGAGTTCCTCTCTTGCAGAGTCTGCCACTTGAGTTGGCTAAACATCTCCGTAACGCTATCACGGTTTCCAAATAACCCTGTGACGAAACGCGCCGCTCTTCTTTGGATCTTCTCTATCTCCTCCGTCAACGCGATCTGGTACGGATCCCACACTGATGAGCAATACTCAAGTAAAGGTCGAACGAGTGTTTTGTAAGTCACCTCCTTTGTTGATGGACTGCATTTTCTAAGGACTCTCCCAATGAATCTCAACCTGGTACCCGCCTTACCAACAATTAATTTTATATGATCATTCCATTTCAAATCGTTCCGCACGCATACTCCCAGATATTTAACAGAAGTAACTGCTACCAGTCTTTGTTCCGCTATCATATAATCATACGATAAAGGATCCTTCTTTCCATGTATTCGCAATACATTACACTTGTCTATGTTAAGGGTTAGTTGCCACTGTATCGAACGCCTTCCGGAAGTCTGTGCTTAGTGGAAATATATTTACAAAAAGTGAGTGCATTGTGTTATTTAAAGAACCCATGCAAACAAATCTTCCTGAATTAATAATTGCAAGAAATTTTTTAAAATTTTTTCAGTCTCTGCGAAGCGAGCAGCGACGATCTTTGACTGGCAACAACTGTCCGCCATTACGCGGCGTATTTAAATTAATTTTTTTTGTGTAACATATCACCACAGCCGGAGCAGAGAGAATAATTTCAAGTTATTCAATTAACTAAAGTGCAAAGCTTCACTAATTTTATTTCGTCAAAAAATGTATACTTCCAAAGATACGTTTTATTCTAGGTCAGTGAACTTAGCCTGCATTACATTTCGCTGAAAGCATTTGAAATAATTTGTAGGGAGCCTGGCGCTCATATGAAACATAATTTAATATTTATCTTTCGCCACCTACATATATATATATATATATATATATATATATATATATATATATATATATAATCTCTTATATTATCCCTTTCACTTGATAATAATAATAATTAATAACCACAGAAAGGAAGGGATAATATAGTGGGTCGAAGACTACCGTAAACATCATTGGCTTTTCCGACCTTGCACTCAAGGGATTCCTTGTTAGTCATTTGAGTTTGCTTCCCATAGCACAACATAAGCTACATGCTTTTTTCTTATTTCTGTAGTTATATTGCATATGTATAAACTTAGTTCTTTTATGTCGGAACGTCTACATTTCTGTTACATAAAATCTTTAAATATTCGTGACGTTATGAAAGTGCAAAGTTTACTTGCATTTACAATGTCAGTTTCAGATTCTACTTGTAAATGTCTTCAGTATAGAACGTATGGAGCCACTGCGGTGGCAACCCAACCAATACGCTGACGTCCGCGCGATGTCACAATGGCATTAGTGGCTACCAAACCACGCAGTAAAACTTCTCGAAACGGGGCAGCCGAAGGAAGGTGATGAAATGACAACAAGAAGTGTGAGAGGGGATCTGACAATAAATACTGTTTGAGAATACTGACACTGGATATAGAAAGGCGACAATAACTGTTTGAGCTGCGCTAAGAAAGATAAAGAAAATAATATTAAACTTGAGACTACAATGAAAGCCGGCCGCGGTGGTCTCGCTGTTCTAGGCGCGCAGTCCGGAACCGCGCGACTGCTACGGTCGCAGGTTCGAATCCTGCCTCGGGCACGGATGTGTGTGATGTCCTTAGGTTAGTTAGGTTTGAGTAGTTCTAAGTTCTAGGGGACTGATGACCACAGCTGTTAAGTCCCATAGTGCTCAGAGCCATTTGAACTACAATGAAATTTTAAAAAAAGTGAATTGTGTAGAAAAATATTCGGTTGAATCCAATGAAATTTCACACGAAGAAAGCACCTCTGTAAGCGTCACTATACTAATGAAATAAAACTCAGTATCTAGTTACACAATAAATGCCTAAGGATAGTGCTGGTGAGATATAAGGAGGTAAACGTTCTCACTATTCTAAGAAAGTGAACGAAAAAACACAGAGAGTAGCAATGTAATCTGAAAAAAAATGGCAAAGGCTCTAAATAAAACTGTAATATCCGAACACATGACACAAGGAGACTCTGCTGATGGATTTTGCACTCTTTGGCAGTTGTACAGAAAACGTTTTTTAAATTAAGCACAAATAGGTACACAGAGTACTATAGTTGACGTGACGACGACTGTACTCAATAACAGAACAATTCTTTGTTAATCAGAATACGCCTTTCGTCATCGTTTTTTACTTCTCATAAGTAGGCACCTTCGGCAAGGAAACAAGTGTCTCATCTAATAATAGAAATGAATACATTGCTGAACAAAAAAGTGAGCCACCTAGAAAACATGACCTTTGTACACGCATACACCATCCATGAGCATGTAAAGATTAGAGTTGCAATTCTCTCTGACAGGTAGAGCGCCCACCAGACTGCTCTAAAGTTGTTCGTGTTTAGTATTTCTGCGGGACATGGTAGGTGTATAACGGTGTGAACAACGTCGGACGTTGAGTGGTCACTGTGAAGGACACAGAAATGTAGCGCAATCGTTGTCAGCACCTGCCAGTTTGAAAGAGGCGTCGTTGCGTGTCTCCATTTTGTCAGCTCGTTCAATCGTACAATACTCGGATTTGTGGGGTATTCAGATGTGACAGTGGAGTGTCCCAATGTTGGACTGCGTGAGAACGTGAAGGCAGGCGTACACGTCGTCGGGGTTCCTATCGACCTCATCTGACCACGACAAGGAAGAATCCCCGTGTTGCGAACCAAGCACATCGTAACCCTTTGACGTCTTCGGCTGCAATTTGAAAACAAATAATGGAAAACAAATAACGTATATACTAAGATGGTATCTGTTCTTTTGGACATGTCCGAGTAATGAATATAATAGGCGAGGGCACTACGAATGTAGTGCGGGACAATACGTTGAGAATGTGGGTTTCGCGGGAGGCGTACCAGAGATAAATCCCAGCAGTCGCGCTATCGTCTGCGTTCTCGGTGGCTCAGATGGGTAGAGCGTGTGCCATGTAAGCAGGAGATCCCGGGTTCGAGTTCCGGTCGGGGCACACATTTTCATCTGTCCCCGTCGACGTATGTCAACGCCTGTAAGCAGCTAAGGGCGTTCATTTCATTGTAAACAAATAATGGACTCTCCTCAACATTCTGTCACCCCGTGGATCGTGGTCTAGCGACAGCATGACTATGGAATTACCGACCCACGCGTAGGCTGCCGTTAACACAAACGCAACTGTCTGCAGTGGTGCAATGACTAGGAAGTACGGACTGCTGGTGAATGGTGTCGCAGAGTGTTCAGCACTACCCCGGATGACCATCGTCGGCGAGCATGGTGTTACTCCCGGCGTCATGGTGTGGGGATGCGTCTTGTATGACTCAGGTCACAACTGGTGGTGAGTGATGGCACAACAGAATGTCACGGACATCTCCTGTCCTCAGATGCTGTATCGCGGTGACATTTTTCACCTCGAAAATCCTCGTCTATACATGACACTTCTTTCTGTGTGAGGATGAGGTATTGTCATGGCAAACATATGTCACCTAGCTCTGTCTCAGTGTCAGTATTCTTGAGCCGTGGTAAAAATTGCTGTTTTGAAGAGCGCGCCGCAGAGCGTAGTGTGCAGCAGTCGCCCTCCGTTTCTGGCGGTGGCGCCGCTGTGGCAATCGCAGCTTTGGTGTCTCCCTCTGGTGGGAAAAGGGAAAAGTTGCCTGTTCACTTGCATGTAAGTGGCGCTATGAGCTCGCCAGTCGGTCAGTCTGGGTCAGTCTCTCGTCCCCAGCTTGCTAGGCTGTCTCTCGTTCGCATTTCTTAGACAGCGTCTGTCTGTCGTTCGGAGTGCTAGTATGTCTGTCATTAAGATCTGCCTTTAAAGTCGGCAGAATGAGAGTCTTTCCACTCCGCCAGTAAGAGAACTCAGCGAGTGGTCGCCCTGTCGGGGCTTAGTTGCTGCATCTGAATCTGCGCGTTAGGCCGCCAGTCTGCTCGAGTTTGCTCAGGCAATGGTCACTGGCGGTTGGATCGATCGGTTGGTCGGTCTCGCACTGAGACACAAGATGACTTGTCCGTCTTGAGCGTCGGCGCATGTGAGGTCGCCACGTGAGTCCAGTGGGCCGCGGCGTATAGCGAGGGGCAGTGACTTCGCGGTCGACGCGAGAGCAACAGGAGTCAACCCACGACATCAATCTGGCCGGTGCGAGGTGCGACGCCGTGAGACGGGAGATCGGCGCGCCTTCCTGCGTCCGTTGAAGCGGCTGGCAGCGGACGGTTCGGGAGAGCGACATTGGGGGTGCAGCGCCAGGTCTTCTCCTGATATCTCAGTTTATTAGAAGTTAAAGAGATTGGTGATATGTTGTTTGATTTACTCTTGTTAAATTCTACTTGTTTTTTTTTGAAGAGGTCACCAGCGGTTTTGCTTTGGGGTCGTCCCACCAGTCTTCTCCGTTTGCCCACCCGCGGGAAGGTGGTTGTTTATAAATTGGGTGGTCCTTTTTTCCATTGTGGAGTAGGGGCGGTTCAGAGCAACCTGCGGTTCGGGTTGTTCGGTAATCTCCCTATCAATCTGCTGTACGTTAGTAGCTGCCTCCGTCATGTTTGTCGGATTTGGTGTGTTAACGAATTTATTGCTTGGAGTGTAACGGCCTAATACCTGAAATATGTTTTGATCTTTGGAAACTTTGATATTATTGCCTATGATCTTGAGAGGGGGTATCTGTGTACCGTAGAGCATCTTAACTATTGTTTGGCCAACCTTGTAGAATTGCATTTCATGGGCTTTTATTTAAATGATCATTTTAGTATATAAGGTTGCCACCCTTTCACCGTAAGTTGCATCTTCGGTGGCAAGGTTAATATTTTAATTGTTGGTGTTTTGTACCATTTCCATCCCTCCTACGGGGGTGCATAGTTTGTGCGTAAATTGTTACCAGTGTAGTCTTTCAGAGGCTGTTGTGAGCGGTCGTAACTACGGCCGTGTCAAAAGGAAGCGGCAAGGTTCTCTGCCCAAAAGTTCATACAGTGAAAACTTGTTTCATTCTGCCTCCGAATAAATTGTAACTTTGATATTTAGAGGGTGCTTCCTGATTATAATTTTCAATCTGTTTCTTTTAAAAAATGTTTTTAGGCACTATTAAAGTGAATAAAATTCCCATTTGTTAAAAGGAATTTGGTTATGATTTCATCATTTACTCCCTGGAAACTACTTCCATGCTTACATAGTGTAATTAAATGTGTTAATATTTTTGATGAATCGCTGGTAAATAAAATAAATTCTTAAGAATATTCTTTGAAAATAAATCACGGTTCAATCCAGCTAAAGAACCGTGCGCCAATTTGTCTCGGGAGAAGATACAATGGCGTTACACGTTTCCCAGTCGAAACAATGCCTGCATACAGACCAGGGGGGGGGGGGGGTGCATTGTCACGATGGTAAGTGTGCTCATACTGCCAATTTATCTATAAATTTGACTCGATTTTGTAATCATTGTCAACCGGCGACCTGTGTAGTTTCAGTTCCGTTCCACCTCCCGTTTTGGTGCTTCACTTTTTTGTCAGGCAGTGTATGTACTAAAAATAGGTGTACATTTTAGCGCATTGTGAGCTAATATATCCCACCTACAAGTTCAACAACTGTAATCTAAAGAACTTCCTTTATTACTCCATTTCTAAATATGAGTGTTGTATCGTGTGACAGTGCAGGAGGTTGTAATTTTGACCCTGCACTCCCACTGAATGTCTGGTGATCAGCAACTGCAACCACCAACTCTCACATCCTCTCCTGCCAATTATTGGTGGTGAAAATTTCTTCCACTTTGAAGATTAGAAGGCTCTCTCCGAATAGAACGACACAACGTAGACAAGCTTTAACGACCTTGCCTACAGAATGTGGGCATGTTGTGAGGCGAACCGAATAGTGTATTTTTATATATCGATTGTTATACTTGAGGGGATAAGCACAACTTGTCTCTTACAGTCACCCTACAAAAACAGGTTGGACTTGCAATACCAGTTACCGATTCGTGTAATTCACAGCCTGACTCCAGAACCGAAATGCGCAACTGATCCGTGCATAACCGCCGTTAAAGTGTCAGAGAGAAGCGAAGGCGTCTTCGAGAAACCATCTATTAGCAGCCTGTAGCAGTTATGGCATATGCGGAGCGAGCTAAACTGCTAGTCTTCATTTTATTCCATTTTTAGAAACTTTCATTCAATCCCTTGAACGGGGAAGAGCGGGCTATTCTAGAGCTCGCTTTGCTCTTTTTAGCCATTGTGTTACATTCAGCATTCACCTAGTACATTAAAAAAGGAAAAGAAAAAGATGCACCAAGAAGGAATTATCCGGATGGCACGGAAATCGCTAGAAGTTGTAAGGTGGCTATAATTTCGCACCTTACCAGCACTCATCCACATACTTTGCCGTGATCTACAACCACATTCGGTGTTATTTGGTAGGTAGTACATCGAATATATGAATATTTAAAGGAGACTGACACTGTCATGTACACCTTGTAAGTTATTGTTAACGCTTATTGCATGAAAGGGTGATGGAGTGTCCGTATTATATAAACGGCGAAATGAATGATTGCCTATACTAGTAGAGGTTGGAACGTCAGTTGAAATGAAATCGCAGACGGAACACAAGCCCTGAGTGGAAGGCCCACACAGGTGTGTTGGTTCTGCTTAAACACAGGAAATTGTAAGGTGTCAGGCAAATCCAACACCTTCCATGAAAACCCTGACATGATAAGCAAATCCAGTAGTATGTCATATAGCTCCGAATAAATCGTGACATTAAATTAACCAAAGTAATACGAGTAACGAGTGAGCAAATGGAATACCACAGACTAACACAAGCTAACCAGTAGGGCCACACAACCCGCACGTTTTAGCGTGAGACTTTTTTGCGTCTCAGGTACCCCCCCAGCCCATGTTAAAAGCTAGAGCCCTCCAGAAAAACAGTATAGATCTTACGATAACACAAAGAGGGCCACTACCACCCGCAAGTTTTAGCGTGAGACTTTTTCGCGTCTCAGGTACGTCAAAGAGTACCCCCCAGCCCATGTTAAAAGATAGAGCCCTCCAGAAGAACAGTATAGATCTTACGATAACGCTAAAAGGACCACACCAGCAGCAGGTTTTAGCGTGAGACTTTTTAGCGTCTGTGTTACGTTGCAAATTTTAAAAACATTGCCCCACCACGAAAAATATAACGTTTCTCATTGGATAGACAGAATTTTTGTAGGTGGAGCTTAAGGTTAACATTGAGACCCTGATTGGTCAGATGATAACACAGCCAGATAGTTTTTTTAAACCAACTTCGGTAAATTGTAGTAAGGAGAAGTTAGGAGGGTTAGTTCCGAGACGGCGAGCTGGCGCGCCGGCCGCTGTCGCCCTGACGCTGCCTAAACACCGACAAGGTAATGAACGCACGCGATGCCGCATTTTTGAGCGCATAAGGCTTCACTCAGAACTGCAGAAGACTCATCTGTTACACCCCTTTTTTGCGTAATACTAGTGTCGATCGTTAATTAAAACTCATGGTGTTCACATTTGCGACTTGAAGTAAAGATCTGAAACGCGTTGATTTTTCTATTTTATAGTTATTGAGAAGCCACATCAGCCACTGTAATTTACGACAAGTTAGATAAGTAATTAAAGATAATTGAGGGTCACTGTAGACCATTTTGATAGTTTTCTCTTTTGTGAAACTTAAATTAAGCCTAGATTATAGATGTGATATGGCATAGGTCATCCTTCGATGGATTGTAGAACTTGGAAACCCATTCAGGGAATATTCGTTCACAGTTTTGTTGAACGCAGTTGGTTTTTACCATCCTGTATTAAAACATTTCCTTTTATGAATAGTTCAATTTATAAATGATGTTTTGTGAGTAGAATAAAATTTCCAATGGTAAACTTAACTGCTTTTTCGACGTTATTTTACCAGGTAACTAAAAATAGGAAAGCCTTGAACCCTTTCCACTATATTTAGTTAGTATTAAGATTCTTTTACAGGGAGTGCAGTGGAGCTGACGCTGAGATCATTTAGTATTTGGTTATCTCATCGCTAGTGTCACTGAACTCTTCTGAATTCTACATGTCATGTGTGGTCTGGCGTCTCCTTACCAGCAACAGGTCCCAGGTTCAAACTAGTTAATTCCCTAAAAAACACGCTCAGAGCGTCTTTGCGTGAAAGTGGTAGGGAGACACGATATAGAACAAACAGACACCACCATGAATGCTTAGAAAATAGCAAGACAGACGTTGGGACACCTGATCGCTGGGGCACAATACATCGTGACCGGCCAGTGGTGTAGCCGGACAGGAAGGATTATACTTCGGAAACTACGAAAATCTTGGACGTAGCTGAGAGGAATGAGGAAGCGTCACCCCTGAAACGACGCAGGCTGGATTATTTCCAAGGATTTTTACTCAGATGCGTACCATTGTACCATTTCCTCACATACTTTCCGCGCTGGACGACAAAAGACTAAAACATGTTTGGTCGTAGTTCGGAAGAATCTGTAGATATGGAGAATATTCCGTGGTTTCGGGAATATGATTCGTTTTCGGAATTACGATGGTGGGGGGCCAAGCCTTGCTAGGAAGCCAGGGCTGGAGAGACGTGGTCTTCCGTTGTGAGCGCCCCTGTGTGACGGTCGCTCGATATCAGCTCTTGTTGGTACGGACGGACTTCCTCTCTTTGCTCTCAGGAGAGTTTATAATTAGAACAGTTGCCTAACTGTACTGTAGCGAACCTATACAATTCTGGGCTTCACCTCCGGGTAGGAAGTCGTCGTTAAGTACGCAGCATTCAGTGATTGAGAGCTCTTCCTCTGCCTATTCTTACGTTAAGGCGTTATCTGAATGTCCTTGTGGCTGGGAGTTCGCGTTTCTCGTCTGTAGAATACAGAGAAGAGACGACAGTATTAGAGTATATTAGAGGATCGCCTTCTGCCGTCCTAGTGTTTGAAAGAGTTATTTGTGACTTGAGTTCTTCCATCGTAGCAGAGGAGTACGAGAACCATCACTTCGACACACCGGACACAGTACATACGGTGATATCGCAAACTGCTTCGCCTTGTTAGGGCTATAAAAGCCAAATAACTGTGATCGCGTTAGTTTATTTCCAATGAAGTTCCACACCACCGTAGATCATTTTTGAAAGTAGTGTCTTCTAGTGTTTGGTACGTAGACGATGCCAGTCATTTCGAGTTATTGACATTAGACCGCGCAGTCATAATAAGGGGCAGAGTTGGGCAATTGATTATTAATTTACCCGGCCTCGGTGGACGAGTGGTTCTAGGCGCTTCGGTCTGGAACCGCGCGACCGCTAATGTCGCAGGTTCGAATACTGCCTCGGGCATGGGTGTGTGTGATGTCCTTAGGTTAGTTAGGTTTAAGTAGTTCTAAGTTCTAGGGGACTGATGACCTTAGATGTTAAGTCCCATAGTGCTCAGAGCCATTTAAGATTAGTAATTTCACTTAGGAAATGTAAACTTTGTCATATGAAGGTTTTTGTTTTAATCTACAATAAATATATAAGCAGGAACAAGGTTTATCATTTAGTAGGATTAGTTGCCTTCATCATTCATTTATGCTTAGATTGTAATTTATGGAATTAAGAGATCCTAAGATCAGCTCCAGGGGGTAGTAAGACAGGGACAAATCTTCATTTTAGAACGTATTATTTTCCGTTGCGCACATTCATTTTACACCCGCCTGGAGAAGCATCTTGGAATATCAAGTACATGTACAGTCAAACAAATCACTACAATTTCAGTAAAATTAGAAAACGTATTTAAAAGAAAGAGCTTAAAAATTGATCAAGTGAACAAAGCATTGGTCCACCTCCGGCTCTTATGCAAGCAGTTACTTGGCTTCGCATTGATTGAAAGACTTGTTGGATGTCCTCCTGAGGGATATAGTGCCAAATTCTGTTATTCCCCGTTATGTTGCGCGTTAGATCGTCAAAATTCCGAGCCAGTTGTAAGCCCTCCCCATTACACTTCAAACGTTCTCAACTGGGGACAAATCCAGTGACCTCGCTGGCAAAGACAGGGTTTAAGAAGCACGAAAACAAGTAGTCGACCAAATGGGTAATGCTATGAAAAGAATGGCACCCCAGACCGCCCATCCTGTTTGTTGGGCAGTATGATGGGTGACAGGTTGGCATCCAACCGCCGTCTGGGGCATCTCCAGACACTTCTCAGACCTGGAATCGCATTGACTGGCGTAGAACTATTTTCAGTGATCAGGTCCTCTTCGAACTGAGCCTCGATGACCACTGATTACGTGTCTGGAAACTCTACAGTCAGCGGTTCGATACCAAACTGACTGTCGACCGCCATATGGCCCGACAGTGAAGAGTGATGGTCTGGTGTACCATTCTTTTCATAGTAGAACCACTTTGGTTGTCATCTCCGACACCTTTATTGCGCACCTGTACCTCAAGGATAGTTTAGTCCCCGTTTTGCTGCTCTTCAAGGCAAGTCACTCTGGGCATACATTTCAGCAAGACAATGTCCGACCAGACACGGTGACCGTTTCTAGACACGGCGACAGTTTCTATTGCTTCTGTTCGTGCTTGGCAAACCATGACTTGGCCAGGAAGGTCGCCGGATATCTTACCAGCTGAGAGTGCTTAGAGCAGTATAGGCAGGGCCCTCCAACCAGCTAGAGTTTCGACGAACACCCCAATTGGACAGAGTTTGGCACGATATCCTTCAGAATGATATCTAGTAACTCTATCAATCAATGCCAAGCCAATTAACTGCTGCCATAAGGGCCAGAGGTGGACCAAAGCGTTATTGAAGCTCTTTCTCCTGAATAAATCAATCAATTTTCCTGAAATTTTGATGATTTGCTGGTCTGTACATGCACATCACATCTGCCGATTTCCGTTCTGTTCAGCTAATTCCTTCGTGGTGCATCTTAGAGTGTACTTGTATTTATTTGAATTTTCTTTTTAGCATGGTTACATAAAATGCTTGCTAATTCACTTGACATAACATAATAACACAATTTTACATACAAAGTACTACGTATATGAGATTAGGAAATAACAAAATCTTAAAGAGTTACATAGTTTTTGACAAAACGTTTGGCAAATACAAAAATATCTGGTTAGAGAGAGAAAACAGATAGAAATAAATAAAATTTATGAGTGGGGAAAATAAGGAAAGCATTTGTGGTATTGGTAACCCCTTAGGTACATACCAGCGTGCTGGTTGACACCGTTTCCTTGATTTTCGGAAGGCGTTCAATACAGTTCTACACTAAATCCTAATAAACAAAATACTAGCGTACGTAATACCAGACCAGCTGTGTGACTGGGTCTTAGAGTTTCTTGAAAACAGAATACAGCATGTCATTCTGAACGGACAGAAATCTTCGGACGTAAAAGTAACGTCTGACGTACATGAAGGGATTGTTATTCGACGATTGTTTTTCACAATATACACTGAAGAGCCAAGGAAATTGGTACACCTGGTTAATAACGTATACGCCCCCCGAGCACGCAGAAGTGTCGAAACACGACGTGGCATGGCCTTGACTAATGTTTAAGGCCTGTATGTAAATCTATTTAGAGATGGTTGCGCGACTCTGCTTTTCGATACAGTATGTCAAATTAAACACCTATCAGCCGTCTAGTTTCCAACCTGATTTTATTTGGCAACTAGTTTCAGCGTTTTACTACGCCGTCTTCAGACCCTGTGTACAGATAACAATGGTACCAGTATGAAACAGAAAACCAAAAAAGGTGCTTGGTGCAAGTCTTATATACAGTGCTAATGTGTAATAACATAACAGTACCAATCAGGACAGGAAATTACGTATAGTTACAGATAAACTAAGAAATAAAATAACTTAAACTAGTGAGCAAAGTATAAACGTCAAATAATCGTAAAAAAGGAACCTACTAAAGGAAGGTCAATATTTCATATTACGCATATATAATCATGGTATAATGCTAACGCAATGCCCGTGAAACAACTGGAGTAAAATAATGTAGTTATACACTGACGAGTATAGACTGAACATAAAACATTTGATTACATGCTGTCATATACCAGTAAAACTTATATCACTTACTGGAGGTCAACTTATTTAACAAAACATTTCTAGGCAATCAAACTTTGAATCTAATGTAATATACCGTAACGAATTCCCACTAAGCAGTAACTACTGAAACTCAACTAGAGCAAATTTTGTGGCTGCTGCTGAAGTCGTGCAGAGACGGCATTAAGGAGAGAAATTGAAGTCGAGAAGGTTCCTGCAGCAGCGAAGCAGCGATGATGGCAATATGAAGGTGATCAAGGCGGCAGTGAAAATAGAAAGACGTTTCCAGACTAGATAAGGAATTTGAGAAATACACAAACGGAATCTAAATGCGAAGTTGTGTCGCAAAGCTGAAGACGACGAGTGTACCAAAGATAAATCAAGAGACTTCACTGACAAATGAGTTAGGGGGAGCTGAGGGTGGTGACGGATGGATTCGGATTCGAGGAAATCGAACGATAAGGAGAAGACGGATCAGCATGACAAAATGGAGTGGAACTGCAGCGATCAAATATGGTCGAAGAGAGAAAGAAGATGCTCCACTTGGAGTAGTAGCAGGTTACGCTCTGTTGCCGCAAGTGGTCGCTACGCCACGAGATTATGCAGGAAGCGTGGCTGACTTGCTCCGCGACAAAAAACAACTGACAGGCAGCACGGTAGCAGCAGACAGGACAATTCAGAAGCCGGCGGGACGTCAGAGACCAGGTGCGTTCCGCCTGCCCTCTCAAAACTGCAACGGATGCCGTTTGTTTCCCATGGCGATGCCGAAAACCCATCAAGTAGTGGCGCAGAGAATTAAAATGGCTCGGATTGACCCGAGACGGGCGAGAGCAATGGCACATAAGAACATCTACACCATCTACGTGATTATTCTACTATTTACAATAAAGTGCCTGACAGAGGGTTCAATGAACCACCTTCAAGCTGTCTCTCTACCGTTTGTGACGTATGAATATATTCGGTACCTACTGTGTCACGTCTTTCAGTGTCACAAATTTTTATTTTTAAAGGGGATCACTTAAGACTATGTGCATTTGTTCGTATGAATATATTAGGTACCTACTGTCTCACGTCTTTCAGTGTCACAAATTTTTATTTTTAAAGGGGATCACTTAAGACTATTTGCATTTGTTCGCCCCTCACATTTCTCCCGCATATCACAAAATTGCCGTCTCATGTAGTACAAACTGAAAAAAAAAATTCCTTTTAAAGCACTGTTCCGTATATAATTTATATTCAAAAACCTTACACCTGTGTCATAGAACAAATTATACGTCGAGAATACTTTACACAAGTTTAAGGGAAGAAATGCTTCCGATAATTGTTACAGTATTTAAAGAACATCAAAATACACTCCTGGACATGGAAGAAAGAACACATTGACACCGGTGTGTCAGACCCACCATACTTGCCCCGGACACTGCGAGAGGGCTGTACAAGCAATGATCACACGCACGGCACAGAGGACACACCAGGAACCGCGGTGTTGGCCGTCGAATGGCTCTAGCTGCGCAGCATTTGTGCACCGCCGCCGTCAGTGTCAGCCAGTTTGCCGTGGCATACGGAGCTCCATCGCAGTCTGTAACACTGGTAGCATGCCGCGACAGCGTGGACGTGAACCGTATGTGCAGTTGACGGACTTTGAGCGAGGGCGTATAGTGGGCATGCGGGAGGCCGAATTGCTCAACACGTGGGGCGTGAGGTCTCCACAGTACATCGATGTTGTCGCCAGTGGTCGGCGGAAGGTGCACGTGCCCGTCGACCTGGGACCGGACCGCAGCGACGCACGGATGCACCCCAAGACCGTAGGATCCTACGCAGTGCCGTAGGGGACCGCACCGCCACTTCGCAGCAAATTAGGGACACTGTTGCTCCTGGGGTATCGACGAGGACCATTCGCAACCGTCTCCATGAAGCTGGGCTACGGTCCCGCACACCGTTAGGCCGTCTCCCGCTCACGCCCCAACATCGTGCAGCCCGCCTCCAGTGGTGTCGCGACAGGCGTGAATGGAGGGACGAATGGAGACGTGTCGGCTTCAGCGATGAGAGTCGCTTCTGCCTTGGTGCCAATGATGGTCGTATGCGTGTTTGGCGCCGTGCAGGTGAGCGCCACAATCAGGAGTGCATACGACCGAGGCACACAGGGCCAACACCCGGCATCATGGTGTGGGGAGCGATCTCCTACACTGGCCGTACACCTCTGGTGATCGTCGAGGGGACATTGAATAGTGCACGGTACATCCAAACCGTCATCGAACCCATCGTTCTACCATTCCTAGACCGGCAAGGGAACTTGCTGTTCCAACAGGACAATGCACGTCCGCATGTATCCCGTGCCACCCACCGTGTTCTAGAAGGTGTAAGTCAACTACCCTGGCCAGCAAGATCTCCGGATCTGTCCCCCATTGAGCATGTTTGGGACTGGATGAAGCGTCGTCTCACGCGGTCTGCACGTCCAGCACGAACGCTGGTCCAACTGAGGCGCCAGGTGGAAATAGCATGGCAAACCGTTCCACAGGACTACATTCAGCATCTCTACGATCGTCTCCATGGGAGAATAGCAGCCTGCATTGCTGCGAAAGGTGGATATACACTGTACTAGTGCCGACATTGTGCATGCTCTGTTGCCTGTGTCTATGTGCCTGTGGTTGTGTCAGTGTGATCCTGTGATGTATCTGACCCCAGGAATGTGTCAATAAAGTTTCCCCTTCCTGGGGCAATGAATTCACGGTGTTCTTATTTCAATTTCCAGGAGTGTATTTGCAATATGCTTAACAATATTACAATGTACTATGCTACGGGCTATTTACTATGTTACTAACAATGTGACTAATGTACTACTACAGGCGAATACTAATGGGCAAACTTATTTTATTTCAATTTATTGACTGTTATTTAATTCACTAAGCTAACTAACTAAATGTTTCTGCCTGCAGCGTTACATGTGTGTCAGCATTATATATAAACCTACTGTTTGAGGCCTTGCTTGTTGAGTTAACCCCAAGAAGCGATGCCCCTGACACTGGGCAGGCCAAGATGTTTAGCTCTGCAGGTTCCTGTTACTTAACATCCTATTCTAAGTCCTACAAACTACAGAATCTAACCTAGGTCAATATCGGTGCTGTCTCAATCGGGAAAATTGTGCCCCACTCCCCCTAGTCCTGTTCGCGGCGGATTCCTGACTAAAAAGCCGGCCTGTCCGCGCACAGGCGGAATGGAAGTAGGGCACGGACTTAGTCGGTAATTATTGTGAAGTCATATTAGTTCCTATTCCTCAAGAAGTCTTTCTGAATCTTCAGTGATACCTCGTTAGCCAGTTCGTTCAAGGTTTGAAAGGTATCTGTCTGTCTTAGTAGGTGGTAAGTGTCATGGTGTGGTAGCTGGTTGCGTAGTATCGATGCAACGTCATTGAAAAGGGGGCACTCGAAAACCACATGATCGGGGGTACCCTCCGGAGCGCCACATTCACACTCGGGCGTAGCCCTTTTGCCGAATCGGCAAAGGTATGTCGGATACGGCCCATGACCAGTGAGGAAGTGGAAAAGTCCCCTGCTTGGCTCAATATGCTTCATGCCCATCCGTTCCCTAACATTCGGAAAGAAATTGAAGGTCCTTCGGCCCGTTTCCTCCGATTCCCACAATTCTTGCCATAACTGTTCCCCCCTATGCTTAATTTCCCTCTTGTTTTCCACCCTTGTTCCTAAGATATCCTCTATTTTTTCCGTTTTCCCTTTGTTTACCCAATACCAGGCAGCTTGCTCTCTGATCTTGATATCCAAGGGACAAAGCCCCAGTATGATCAGCAAGGCTCCTCCTGGTGACGTTCTATATGCCCCTACCGATCTCAGAACCATGTTTCTTTGTACCCTTCTCACTGTCATGGCGGGCACCACCCTCGTGAGCCTGTGCGCCCAGACTCCCGAGCCGTAACCCACTATTGTTGACAATATACTGTTGTGATATAATTTAATGAGGTGTGGTGGAAGATGAAACCTTGTGTGTCCAATGGAGATGAGATTATTTAAAACGTGGAGTGCTCTCTGGGTTATAGTCTCATTGTGTTTTCCATAGTTCCACCTTTCATCAACGATGATCCCGAGGTACCGAGTCTCTCGTCGCCGAAGAACTGGTGAGCCCTCTATTCTGACCGTTGGAGATCTTGCTAACTGACCTTTGAGCAGTAGATAAGTTGACTTACCGGGTGAGATCCTCATTTTTGAATTATGGCACCATTGTTGGAATCTCTCAATAGCTCTTTCTATTTTTGGTTCTATATCCTCTAGGCTACGGCCGCCGACCAGCAAGAGGAGGTCATCGGCGTAGGCTATCACCTCTAGTACATCTTCACTCTGTTGCAAACTATCCAGTAAAGGCTCCATATGGATGTCCCAGAACAGGGGACCAAGAACGGACCCCTGGGGACACCCTTAGTTATTGATTTTCTGACTCATCCACTAGGGGATGATAGCCATACTTCCCGATCTTCACAATAGCTCCTGAGACACCCATATAGCGGCCCTGGACACTCCTCCCTCAAGCAGGAGAAGAGCGAAGGCCACCACAGGTTGTCAAAGGCGCCGCTGATATCAACCATGATGCCGACCACATACTTATGCGGGGTAGAGCCGCAGACTTCGGCCGCCAGGGCGATAGTATCAGATGCTGATCGCCCAGGCCTGAAGCCAAACTGCCTGTTGCTCATCCCGCACAGCATTCGGTGTGCAGCGAATCTGTCAGCCAGCAATCTTTCTATTATCTTCCCTAGTAGGTCTAAAAGACATATTGGTCTATATGATTTTGGCTCCACTGGATCTTTGTCTGGTCTTTTTTCGATAATAACAACATTGGCACATTTTCAGATCTTGGGAAATTTTTTCTGATTCAAGCATTCATTATATAAATGAGTAAGTGGTGCAATCAGCTGGGGGGCTAAGAACTGCACCACCTCCGCCACAATGCCATCTGGCCCGGGAGCTTTTCCTTTCTTTAATGACTTGATGTGAGCTGCTACCTCCTCCTCAGAGAAGGGGTAGACTGCGGTATCGTTATCATATTCTTCCAGATCCTTCTCACGTATCTGGCGCTGTTCCTCAGTCTCCCCATCCGCGCTATCGTCAGGCAGCAGGGACTGGAGAAGGACCTCAGCAGTCTCCTGCCAAGACTCCGTCATCCCGTCCCCGTGCCTGACAGTTGATAGCTCCATAGGAGAGCGGATTTTCTCCCTCACCAGCTTATATGGAGTACCCCATGGGTCAATAGCCAGTTGGTTTTGTATAAAGGTCTCCCAGCTCTTTGACCTAACAGAGCGTAACTCCTCTTGAAACCTCTGCTTTGCCTCTCGATACCGCATCAGCCACCTTTGTCTTTCCAGCCAGACGGCACTGCGCTGGTAGTGCCTCCTCAGCCTTCTGACAGATCGGCGCATCTCCTCCAGTTCAGCAGACCATGGTGACGGGGAGGCCGCCATGGCCCTTCTCTTGGTTGGCACAGCTGCTTTCACCGCCCTGTTTATAGCGCCCACTAGTTCTTCAGCTCTATTGTCAATGTCAATGTCAATGTCAGTGTCAGTGTCACCTTCTGGCAATCCAGGAATGCTGCACTCCCTTGCTAGGCGTTCCCAGTCAGCTCTCCTGAAAGTGTAGCGGACTTCCCACCCTGCGGCCCAGCAGCTCTCTGTATGCTCCAGGGAAAAAGTGATCAGGTTATGATCACTAGAGGTGGCATTTTCCTCCACTCTCCATTGTTTTATAAGATTTGCTGTGTTTGGTGTGACCAAGGTCCCCCTCCAGCCGCGTAGGTTGGAGGGTTACCGGGCTTGTTGGCCACCACTAGTTGCAAGGCCATGATAAGCTCCTCGACCTTTTCTCCATTTGAATCCCTTGTGCTGCTGTACCACAGGGGGGACTTGGCGCTAATGTCCGTCGGCACTTATACAATACGGTTGCGCTCGTGGCGGCTCCTCTCGGCCCGTACGCAACACGCGTGCCTGCGATGGCAGTGCACTCTTAGCGCTCGCGGCGGCGTCTAGCAAGTTGTGCGATTGCTGTCGCAGGTCGACCTTTAATCTATGATTTTACACGTTCCACTCTCGAACGGCACACGGGAAAAACGAGCACTTAAATTTTTCTATGCGAGCCCTGATTTCTCTTATTTTATCGTAATGATCATTTCTCCCTGTGTAGGTGGGTGCCAACAGAATGTTTTCGCAATCGGAGGAGAAAACTGGTGATCGAAATTTCATGAGAAGATCCCGTCGCAAAGAAAATCGCCTTTGTTTTAATGATTGCCACTGCAATTCACGTATCATGTCTGCTACACTAACTCCCCTATTTCGCGACAATACATACCGAGCGAGGTGGCGCAGTGGTTAGCACACTGGACTCGCATTCGGGAGGACGACGGTTCAATCCCGTCTCCGGCCGTCCTGATTTAGGTTTTCCGTGATTTCCCTAAATCGCTTCAGGCAAATGTCGGGATGGTTCCTTTGAAAGGGCACGGCCGATTTCCTTCCCCATCCTTCCCTCACCCGAGCTGGCGCTCCGTCTCTAATGACCTCGTTGTCGACGGGACGTTAAACACTAATGTCCTCCTCCTCCTCCCGCGACGATACAAAACGAGCTGCCCTTCTTTGTACTTTTTCGATATCATTCATCAGTCCCACCTGATGCGTATCCCACACCGCACAGCAATGCTCCAGAATAGGCGGACAATTGTGGTGTAAGCAGTCTGTTTAGCAAACCTGTTGCACCATCTAAGTGTTCTGCCAATGAATCGCAGTCTTTGGTTTGCTCTGCCCTCAATATTATCTATGTGATCGTTCCAATTTAGGTTATTTGTAATTGTAATAAGTGTTTAGTTGATTTTACAGCCTTCAGATTTGTATGACGTACCGCGTAATCGCAATTTAGCTCATTTCTTTTAGTACTCATGTGAATAACAACACACTTTTACTTATTCAGGGTCAACTGCCACTTTTCACACCATACAGATACCTTATCTAAATCATTTGGCAAGTCGTTTTGATCATCTGATGACTTTACAAGACGGTAAATGACAGCATCATCTGCAAACAATCTAAGACGGCTACTCAGATTCTCTCCTATGTCGTTAATATAGAGCAGGAACAATAGAGGGCCTAAAACACTTCTTTGGGGAACGCCGGATATTACTGCTGTTTTACTTGATCACTTTCCGTCTATTACTACGAACTGTGGCCTTTCTGACAGGAAATCAAGAATCCAGTCGCACAACTGGGGCGATATTCCGTAGGCACGCAGTTTGGTTAGAGGACGCTTCTGAGGAACGGTGTCGAAAGCCTACTGGAAATCTAAAAATATAGAATCAATTTGACATCCCCTGCCGATAGCACTTATTGCTTCATGAGTATAAAGAGCTAGCTGTGTTTCAGAAGAACGATATTTTCTGAAACTATGATGACTATGTGTCAATAAATCGTTTACTTCTAGGTACTTCATAATGTTCGAATATAGTATATGTTTCAAAAACCTACTGCAAATCGACGTTAGTGATATGGGCCTGTAATTCAGCGTATTACTCCTACTTCCCTTTTTGGGTATTGGCGGGACTTGAGCAATTTTCCAGTCTTCAGGTACGGATCTTTCTGTGAGCGAGTGGTTGTTGTATATAATTGCTAAATATGGAGCTATTTTATCACCATACTCTGAGAGGAACCTAACTGGTACACAATCTGGACCGCAGGCCTTGACTTTATTAAGTGATTTAAGCTGCTTCGTTACTCCGAGGATGTCTACTTCTATGTTTCTCATCTTCGCAGTTGTTCTTGATTGGAATTCAGGAATATTTACTTCGTCTTCTTTGGTGAAGGAGTTTCGGGAAACCGTGTTTAATAACTCTGCTTTAGTGGCACTGTCATCAGTGACTTCACCGTTGTTATCGCGCAGTGAAGGTATTGATTGCGTCTTGCTACTGGTGTGCTTTATGTGTGACCAGAATCTCTTTGGGTTTTCTGTCAGATTTAGAGACAGAATTTCGTTGTGGAAATTATTAAAAGCATCTCACATTGAAGTACGCGCCATATTTCGAACTTCCGTAAAACTTTGCCAATCTTAGTGATTTTGCGTTCTGTTAAATCTGGCATGCTTTTTTCGTTCCTTCTGCAACAACGATCTGACCCGTTTTGTGTACCATGGGGGATCAGTACCATCACTTATTAATTTATGTGATATATATCTCTCAATTACTGTCGATACTATCTCTTTGAAGACATTCCACAACTTTTCTACAGTTACATTATCAGATCGGAAGAAGTGAAAACAGTCTCTTAAAAAGGCGTTAAAAGCATTTTTATCAGCTTTTTAAAAATATACTTTGTGTTTCTTTTTGATAGTTATATATGTTACGGTATTCCGCCTAGCAACAACTGCGTTGTGGTCGCTAATCCCTGTATTCATCACAATACTCACTATTTGTCCATGATTATTTGTTGCTAAAAGGTCGAGTATGCTTTCGCAACCATTTACGCTTCGAGTGCGCTCATGAACTAATTGTTCAAAATAATTTTCTTAGAACTACTGTCATTATGAAACGACTAACTTGATAAACTGCAGTACTCGGCAAAATAAGCAATTTTGTGAGTGTGTACTATCTGTTTCGATTTAACAGTCTTTTAGCACCGTTGGTGCTGAATATGAATAGAATTTTGAGCTCAATGTCAAATTACTAAAACATTTCAGGTCGCGTAACTGTGTCGTGGTGTACTACGAAATCTGGTATTCTTTTTTTTTGTGAGGCCTCTCTTCCTCAGTTTTGCCAGTAAACTGGGAGTTAAGCTGCTTTTTGCAAATTGTAGTCTTATTTGGAGCAGCCGCGTTTCGCTTTATTAAGGCATCCTCAGTGATGAAGCACAATAGCAGACGCTCAGACGCTGGTGAAAAAAATTACGCGGTGTGGCAATGTCTGCTTGTCCACTTGATCACTGAAGATGCTTTAAATAAAGCGAAACGTGTGTGGTCCAAATAAGAAGTCTTGCAGATAGAATAGCTCCCACATTACTCGCAAAAGAGGTGGCTTATATACACCATGTGATCAAAAATATCCGGACACCTCCACAAACATCCGTTTGTCATATTAGGTGCATTGTGCTGCCACCTACTGCCAGGTACTCCATATCAGAGACCTCAGTAGTCATCAGATACAATGAGAGAGCAAAAGGGGCGCTTCGCGGAATTCACAGACTTCGAACATGATCAGGTGGTTGGGTGTCACTTGTTATACGTCTGTACGTGGGATTTCCACACTCCTAAACATCCCTAGGACCACTGTTTCCGATGTGGTAGCGAAGTGGAAATGTGAAGGGACACGTACACCACCAAAGCGTACAGGCCGACCTTGTCTGTTGACTGACAGAGACCGCCGACAGTTGAAGATCGTAATGTGTAATAGGCATATATCTATCCAGACCATCACACGGGAATTCCAAACTGCATCAGGATCCACTGCAAGTACTATGACAGTTAGGCGGTACGTGTGAAAACTTGGATTTCATGGTCGACCGGCTGCTCAGAAGCCACACATCACGCCTTTAAACTTCAAACGATGCCTCGCTTAGTATAAAGAGCGTAAGCATTGGACGACTAAACAGTGGAAAAACGTTGTGTGGAGTGACGAATCAAGGTACCCACTGTGGCGATCCGATGGCAGAGTGTGGGTATGGCGAATGCCAGAAGAACGTCACCTGCCAGCGTGCGTAGACCAACAGTAAAATTCGGAGGCGGTGGTGTTATGGTGTGGTCGCCTTTTTCATGGAGGGGGCTTGCACCCCTTGTTGTTTTGCGTGGCACTATCACAGCACAGGCTTACATTGATGTTTTAAGCAGCTTCCTGCTTCCCACTGTTGAAGAGCAATTCGGGGAGGGCGATTGTATCTTTCAACACGATCAAGCACCTGTTCATAAGGCACGGCCTGTGGCGGAGTGGTTCCAGGACAATAACATCCCTGTAATGGACTGGCCTACACTGAGTCATGACCTGAATCCTATAGAACAGATCTGGGATGTTTTGGAACGTCGACTTCATGCCAGCCTCTCTGACAGACATCGATACCTCTCCTCAGTGGAGCACTCCTTAAAGAATGGGCTGCCATTCGCCAATAAACCTTTCGGCACCTGATTGAATGCGGTTCAAATGGCTGTAAGCACTATGGTACTTAGCATCAGAGGTCATCAGTCCCCTAGACTTAGAACTACTTAAACCTAACTAACCTAAGGACATCACACACATCCATGCCCGAGGTAGGATTCGAAACTGCGACCGCAGCAGCAGTGCGGTTCCGGACGGAAGCGCCTAGAAACTCTCGCCAACGTATCGCCACGGTTGCAGCGGCCTTCTTCTGGGTCTACTGGTGCGTTCTAGCTATGCAGTTTCCGTTATATTGCGTTGCTACTGTTCACTGCGTATTCCATTACGTCATAATTTAAAAAAAGGCAGTTCGTTTCATTGGCCACTTAAGGAAAAAGGAGTGGGAACTTTATTTTGATAGGTTATTGCGGTGGAGGGAGAGCGTAAGCTCTGTTGTCTCTTGCCTCTTTTGTTATGTGCCATGATTGGTGGTCACCGTCGAATGACAAGTTGGCTGCTGTTTACCAAATGCTGGACGTCAGCCTCGCGGCGGCAGTTACTCGCCGGTAGTGCTCGCGCCTCGTGTTGACAGGGTGGTGTGTTGGGCTCTGATTGCTGGTAGCCAAGATGAGTCCATCCTCTCTATTCATGTTATTAGGGTGTTTTAAGTATTTCGATAGCCTCTGATTTTGCGTTTCGTCATAATCGACTGCTTGGCCAACACACAGGCTTCGCTGAATTTTATTTCCTTCCCGCAGTCTTGCTGATGTTTTGCCACTGCAGATTTGTTGTGTTGCCCCAGACGAATATAGCGCTCGTGTTCCAGAAGGCGAGTTGCTATTGGCCTGCCAGTCTCACCGATGCATGCCTCTCCACATTCGCATTCCACCTTGTAAACGCCTGCACTGTGTAATGCATCCACCTTGTCCTTGGTGGAGCCTAGCACGTCCTGGATCCTACGACCACTATAGAAGACAGGCTGCACCCCAACCCGGCGAAGTTGTTTGCCTATTCGGTCAGTAACATTTTTCACATAAGGTAAGCGCACTGTTGGCTGCAGTTTGTCTATTTCTTGGTTATCTTGCTTACTTGTGTTCATCGACAACGCTGTATGGATCGACTTACGGCTGTAGACATTGCCTATAAACGTTGTGCGTAGCTTTTTAAGCTCAGGTGTGATGTTTTGAGCGTCACTTAGGCGCTGGGCACGGATTGACAAAGAACGGATGGCCGAGTTCTTCTGCTCTGGGTGGTGGAAGGATTGGGCGTGCAGATACGTGTCTGTATGTGTAGGCATGTGATACACTCTGCCCCAGTGTGCTCTCCGTTGTTCTGTATACTTCGACGTCTATAAATGGAATTGTCACTATCACACAACACACAGTTTCGTATTTTTGTGACTTAGCGGATGGCGTTGTTCTGCTTTCCCTATATGCGGTATAAATCTTCAGCACCGTGTCTCTTATAACGCCAACACTTCGGTTACCTTAGTTACAGGAGAACCCACCGTACGAACTCAAGCAATTTGCTCACATTGGAAAATTCAGTCGGCTCCGACGTAATGTAATAACTGCACAGAACGCTGTTCTGACCACGGCTGACATTTGCAGCTTATTGAGGATATTGAATAGGTGCTATATCTGGCCAAACACAACAGTGCAACTGCAAGATTTGCTACCAATAAGTTATGTTCAACCACGAATTTCTCAAGATGTTCCCATACTTTTGTCCACCTTTGAAATGTCCACACTCGAAATGACCATGATGAGAAAATGAAGAAAACAGGGCTTCATCTGAAGCTTACCGACTGTCGTTCTACCCATGCAACATTCGTGAATGGAGAATTTCGCGTGAAGAAATCACACTTAACCTTCGCCACTCGCCGTATGCAGCTTGCTAAATACGTATTTAGATGTAGGTGTAAATCAAGAGAGTAGATGAGGATCGGATTAGCATATTTCGCCTCGTACTACAGGTACGAACAGCCCATCAAGATAACATGCAGCAGACCTGCCAGAGGGAGCGAAGTTCATTTTCCTCAGCACGGAACAAGTTCCAGACACTCTGTGAAAGTCTTGGCTTTGTCTGGTGGGAGCGCATGGGACGGCATGTGAAGAGTTCCGGTTAACAGGCGTATTGCCACGGGAAGCGGCCGTTATGTTTAAGAAGCTTAAAGGGGATGTCCGCCTTTGTGAGGACCGGTGGAACTGTGGGATGCAGAAGCGTTCCATTGCAGGTGACTGGGTAATTAGGGACTACCAGAAATCCCTGAGGGCGAGAACAGGCTCCTAGGCATACATTCTGAAAGCAGTGGATCTTGCACTCTGAGTGTGGAATCAGTCATTTAAATGAGGCAGTAACGAGGACAGTGAGTGGTTTTAGGAAGAGAGTGGATCGCCCAATTTCGTCATTGTAAGTTAAACGCTGTCCGATTACAATATGAAACAGAGTAGTTCTGCTCCTGAACAGTTAATGAAGCCAAGGAGAATGTCGAATTAGTAATACACACGGTGACAGACAAGCAGATCAAGCTGCCTTTAAGTAAGAAAATTACTAATGAATGAAACAGAGTATGTAGTGTATTGTATGTTTCATTTTCATACGAAAGTGGAGCAGTTGTAACAATGGAAGGTGAAGGACGGTTCAAATCCCCGTCCAGCCATCCAGATTCCGATTGTGTATGATTTCGATAAATTACTGGGATGACGCTTTTGAGAGAACACGGTGGATTAAGATCGCCATCCTTTCCCAGTACGAGGTTGTGCTTCGTCTGCCTAAAAAATGTCTGCATGCTTTTCGCAGTTCAGATAAGGACAACCTTTTATGTCAAGCCGCCTTACTATGGCACTGGTTCACGAGCTGCGAGAATATGCTGCTAGCCGTGGTTGCCAGGTGAGATAGTATCCTAACGGGGGTAGCCAAAACTTGTAAATACCGTTATAATTAAAGTGCAGATATTCACGGAGGTCCAGAGTGGGCTGTAATTATCGTATGACAGCGGAACTTGGCAGTTGACCTAATTCGTTAATACGGAATTGATTTTCGATGGAAAAAAATTAGTTCCAATTTTGACCACCAGATGCAAATCTGGCGCTGTACAGAATCTAGTCTATGCCTCCAGTGATCATATTCAACAAATTGGGTATGCAGTGTTTAATAACAAAATAAACATTACAGTCACGTCACCTTTTCTGCCACAGTCCCTTTGTAATCCATCACAAATGGGAACATTAATTCGTGTTGAAACTTCCTGGCAGGTAAAAACTATGTAGCCGACCCAGTCTCGAACGCTAGAACTTTGGGTTTCGTGGGCAAGCTATCCAAGCACGGCTCACAAACCGTCCTCTCAACTTTAATTCTGCCAGTAACTCGTCTCCTAACTTCCAAACTTAATACGTCTTTCTTACATTCACACTGCCAGATTTGCACCTAGTGACCAAACCTGGAACTAATTTTTATCTGGCGTAAATCGGCTCTGCATTAACCAAATATAATATCTACCCTGTACTTAGGGCTAGGTGTGTCCATATATCTAAATATAGGTCCTGCGAGTACATCAGGGAGGAGGAGGAGGAGACCAGCAACACGAGATCACGTGCGAGTGCGACCACTCCGAGGGGACACAGCAGATACGAAGAATTGATGGACCCCTATTACCCAATACATCAGAAGACAAATCAGATAGTTGAAATGTATTTGTATAAACTGTTTAATTTAAAAATAACTCACCTCTTGTTACAACTGCTTTTAATTTAAATTCAGTAAGTGCAGTGTACTGACTCGCCAAGATAGCCGAAAGCGCTAATGCGCTGCTTCCTGGACTCGGGCAGGCGCGCCAGCCCCGGATCGAATCTGCCCCGTGGATCAACGACGGGGACCGATTTGCTGGCCAGCCGTGATGTGGTTTTTAAGCGATTTTCCACATCCCGCTAGGTGAATAGTAGGCTACTCCCCACGATCCGTCTCAGTTACACGACACGCAGGCATTTAAAAACGTTCGCCCTCGTCTCGTGGTCGCGCGGTAGCGTTCTCGCTTCTCACGCCCGGGTTCCCGGGTTCGGTTCCCGGCGGTGTCAGGGATTTTCTCTGCCTCGTGATGGCTGGGTGTTGTGTGATGTCCTTAGATTAGTTAGCTTTAAGTAGTTCTAAGTTCTAGGGGGACTGATGAGCATAGATGTTAAGTCCCATAGTGCTCAGAGCCATTTGAACCATTTTGAAAACGTTCGCACTATTTCATGGCTTAAACTAGGTGCAAACAGCTGGGGTACACTAATTACGTCCCGTCGGGTTCGGGGTGGCGACAGGAAGTGCAAACAGCCACCCTCTGCAACCAACACTTCCAAATCCATAGTAACAAAGCCGACCCCGAGTTGAAGCGGGACAAGGGCCCAAAGCAAATGATAAAGTGCAGTTTATACGTACCAGCTTTATAAAAATTGTATATTCTACAACAAATGGATTTAAATATGTACATGTAAGGGGCAGTCAAATGAAAACCGAACATGCGCCACAATGGGACATTGGAATGGTTCCATCCCACTGTCTGAGGGCAAACGGCGAAGTCAACAGTCGAAATATCCCACATCTTTCCCGCCAAGGAAATCGAACACTATTCACTCATGATCTGGCAAGGTCATGATGCTCTTCTTCTTAGACTGCAGGGGCCGTCTACTCGTCAAGTTTCTCGGGTTTAGAACCACAAGCATTGTGCTACAATGTGAAGCCACTTTGCAGAAAGTGCGATGTGCCATAAAATCAGGCCAGCCGGTGTGGCTGAGCGGTTCTAGGCGCTTCAGTCTGGAACCACGCAACCGCTACGGTCACAGGTTCGAATGCTGCCTCGGGGCCGGCCTCCGTGGCCACTACTCGTCAAGTTTCTCGGGTTTAGAACCACAATCATTGTGCTACACTGTGAAGCCACTTTGCAGAAAGTGCGATGTGCCATAAAATCAGGCCAGCCGGTGTGGCTGAGCGGTTCTAGGCGCTTCAGTCTGGAACCACGCAACCGCTACGGTCACAGGTTCGAATGCTGCCTCGGGGCCGGCCTCCGTGGCCGAACGGTTCTAGGCGCTTCAGTCCGGAACCGCGCTGCTGCTGCGGTCGCAGGTTTGAATCCTGCCTCTGGCATGGATGTGTGTAATGTCCTTAGGTTAGTTAGGTTTAAGTAGTTCTAAGTCCTAGGGGACTGATGACCTCAGATGTTAAGTCCCATAGTGCTCAGAGCCATTTGAACCATTTGAACCTGCCTCGGGCATGGATGTGTGTGATGTCCTTAGGTTAGTTAGGTTTAAGTAGTTCTAAATTCTAGGGGATTGATGACCTCAGATGTCGTCCCATAGTGCTCGGAGCCATTTGAACCATTTGAACCTGCCTTGGGCATGGATGTGTGTTATGTCCTTAGGTTAGTTAGGTTTAAGTAGTTCTAAATTCTAGGGGACTGATGACCTCAGATGTTAAGTCCCATAGTGCTCAGAGCCATTTGAACCATAAAATCAAAACACCCAGGAATGTTGTTGAACACAATCGTCCTGTTGCACGATAACACTCTTCACCACAATACTAATCGGACGATGGCTTCGCTTCAACGATGTTGTTGGGAAACACTGCAGCATTCTCCGTACAGTCCATGTGTGATTTTCACGACTTTGGTGAGCGGAAGGAAGACATGTGTGGACATCGGCTTTAGTCGGGCGAGGAAGTGCTAAAGTGAGTGTAGTTGTGGATCGATCAGAGGGCGACCGCTTTATAAGAAACAGGGATTGATCGGCTCGTCTCCCAGTGGGATGAATGTCTAAACGCGTGTAGTAATTACTTTTCAATGGAACTGTTGCACGGTCCCGTGGTGGGTGTTCGGGTTTCATTTGGCAGCTCCTTATAGATAACAGTCAAAATCGACAGTTGTTCCTGATATATATACAGTATAGTTGACTGTACGATCGTGAAACAAAAAGCCAATAAATAAATAATTGTACTTACAGCTAGTTCGATAATATGGGTAACTATTATTTGTGTTTTCTGGTGAAATGGAACTGTGACGATAATTGCTGTTCTTGTGAACTTATTCCAGCTGCTGTCTTGTTATTAGGTTAGTTCTTGTGCAACAAAAGAAAAGAAAAAGTGTAAAGAGCGACGGAACCGGTCCGGAAAAGGACCTATTCTCTTAAACTGTGTAGGCATTCGATGATCACACATGCAATGGGTGTCTCTTCTAAGCTGCGCTAGGTGTACTTTCTTTTCTGTTTTGGTGTGCACTTAAGATTTCATTTCGGCAATTCGTAAACGGAGTCATAAATACAAATATTGCTCACAACACGCCACGATGCACAATCTCAAAGAAAATCGTGGTTTACATTTTTCGCTGCAAAAAAAACAGAATTTATTTTATTTCGTAAGGTGTTAACACTCTTGACCAAAAATGTGTCTTTTGGCGACTTTGTTAATGGAAAGACATCACGATCATACAACTGTGCTTATTTTTGTGGCGATCATGAGTAAGGCGTTTACAAAAATATTTCTTAACTCTCTGCACCCTCTCCACAGACGAGGGCATAGGAGGGCTAAAAGTCTGAAGAAGAGCTCTTACCTCCAGAGCAACAGTCTCGACAACTGTTTCGAATTGCAATTGTGGACACCGTTTTTCCTGCTAGGATTTGTCAATATATATGTTTCTCTGTTGTCATTACGTCCGGCAGGGCAGCGACAGATTTTCTTCAATAATTATGTGTGGGTTGCGCCAATAACTATTTAAAGATGAGGAAACCAATAACGGGCAGAGGTTCGTTTAGAACCATGACTTACTTAATGAGGTAACAAGGGACACCATTATCTGTGTATGGGAGTGCATTAGCCAGAACGCTCACATTTACAGACGCAGCTTTGTCCTAAAAAACTATGGAAAAGTGAATTAAAAGATATTAAGAGGAGGGTGATGAAGGTCATCGTACTCATCGAAAATTTGTAAGGCCTAAAACAACGACGTAAGACAGATGCATCGAACTGCCGACATCGAGAACCTGTTTGGCTAACTACAGAAATGGGTCGGGACATAGGTCTGCCAATGGCTGTGCTTGGTGTTTGCCGACACCCTCATCAGGCTGGTTTCCATCACCACTAGCCTACAAGAAAACAAGCTATTACATCTGGTTATCGAGAAGGAGAGGTAGCGTTCTGTCTCTACGACCTCCCAGAGAAACGACGACTGGAAGCTGTTCAGGAAATTGAGAACTGCAGTATCCAGAATATAACTGTTCCATTCTAAACCATAATGTTGTCATAAAACAGTCTGGATGGGCCTGGATACTGGATGACGGCAGCTGGACTGGGTGAATAGACCGAAGTTTCATCCAGGGTTAACTCCAAGGCATACAGGAATGATATTCTCAGGCTGGTTCGTGCGAAATCAGAGAAGTATGCAAACATCTAAAATGGCTGAAAAGGTACCCAAAAGTATCGCACAGTCTCCAGACTTAAATACAATCTAGCAGGTTTGGGAATTATTGGTTCGAGACTGAGAGCTACGTCACAAACATACTTGAGAATTTCTTCATTATCACATTTTGGCCATGTGGGAGAGCATTAGGTCTTGTCGGATTTGTAACTTCGCCGTCTCCTCAATCGACGATGCTACACATTATTGAAGAATGAGGGCTGGTGGAATTATAAGAAAAAGGGACTAATTCTGTTAGTCAGTTTTTCAATTATTGTTCCATAATTACGGCTAGTTAAATTCCGACGAAAGAAGTTATCACAGCAAATCACCATCAATCACTAATCGTGATTTTTATTTCAGTACGCAATGCATTTTAAGCCCTAGGAGCTCATGTGCAGATGTTGTGGAGTGAGTTTACATCATTTATTGGGCATGGGTGTGTCCTTAGCATAAGTTAGATTAAGTAGTGTGTAAGCCTAGGGACCGATGACCACAACAGTTTGGTCCCATAGTCCTTACCACAAATTTTTACATAATTTATTGAAAACTGGGTACCTCTGGTCCTGTTAAGCGTACGTACATATATTACAAGGTGTTTCGTAGAATGTATTGTAGTACAGCTACAATTTTATAAATATAAGATAGAAAAGAATTACTGTTTCCAGCAATGGTTACGTAGTTTTTAGGGACAGCGTTGGTTAACATATCTAAAATCAAAGGACCACTTTTAGTTTCACAGTAGATTTGCCAGCACGGCCTGTAGCTGAGAGTGGAGAGACGTCAATTCATATCCGAATGCAGAATTCACAGTCACTGTCGATATCGTGCCCATGCACTGAAACTTAGTATCAGTGCCCGACACGTTCAAGTAACGAACTGTATAGCATTTAGAAGTCACCTCTACGTGCTGTTTCGGTGCACCTGTTGCTAATAAACTGACTATAGTTATGTCGTCGTAAGTTGATCCTTAACAGCTGCAGTGGGCTGCGCGTGACACGGCTACCTCGATCAGTAACGCACTGCGATTTTGTAAACCTTTCTATGGCAACGTCTCAATGTTATCACAGCTGCGTAGACAGCTACTGTTTCCGCTTGCAGCCGCATTTGACAGACGGCAACAGCGTTGCGATCTGTCAGATGTCTTCTTAGGCCGTCTTGAGAACAGGTTTACGATTAAAAACTTATTCAGAACAAACGTCAACCCGATTAGTGCGGTCAGACCAGCTAAGTAAGTAAAAGAAAGAAGAAACTATAAAAAACACTAACTTTAATCAAAAACCAAACTTACATAAAATGCAGAAGCCACTATATTATTATGTGCTCAGTCAGCATCTAGAGGTATCTCGTAACGTCTTTGTAGGAACAGCTAAAAAAAAAAAAACTTTATTTAATCATTATTATGATACAAATTAACGTACTACCTAAATACATTAGTAGATCCTATTTTTAACTATAACAATTTACAATCTGCAACTATTACTTTCTAACACTCCAGGTTAAAGCTTAACCCTTCACCACTATGGGGATTATTCTATTATTATTTACTACGCTATTGTTTAGGTGTTTGGATTGTAATTTTCAAGTACTGTTAGATTTGGGTACTACTTATAACGAGTTACTATGACTAATCTACCTGCAGCGTCAGAGAAGGTGTGCCAGAAGATACAAATCTGTAATTACTGGCCTTTCCCACTGAGCTAATCCCATTGGGAGTGCCCCTGGCACTGGGCTGGCCGATGACTTCGTCGCTGCAGTTCTATACAGTTACTAAAAGGAATGAACAAGAGTTTTGCATTTATTAATACAGTAAAGAGCCAAAGAGATTGGTACACCCGCCTAATATCGGTGCAGGGCCCTCCGAGCACGCAGAAGTTCCGGAACGCGACGTGGCATGGACTCGACTGCTGGAGGGAACTGGCACCGTGAATCCTGCGGGGCTGCCCATAAATCTGTAAGAGTACGAAGGGGTGGAGACCTCTTTTGAACAGCAAGTTGCAATGCAACCTAGATATGCTCAATAATTTTCATGTCTGGGGGGTTTGGCAGCCAGCGGGAGTGTTTAAACTCAGAAGAATGTTCCTGGAGCCACTCTGTAGCAATTCTGGACGTGTAGGGTGTCGCATTGTTCTGCTGGAATACCCTAAGTCCGTCGGAATGCGCAATAGACATGAATGGATGCAGGTGATCAGATAGGATGCTTACGTACGTGTCACCTGTCAGAGTCCTACCTAAACGTATGAGGGGTCCCATAGCACTCCAAAGGGTTCATGGATTCATGAAGTTGTCTCCATACCCGTACAAGTCCATCCGCTCGATACCGTTTGAAACGAGACTCGTCCGACCAAGCAAAGTGTTTCCACTCACCAACAATCCAGGGGCCCGGGCGAAGCGTAAAGCTTTGTGACGTGCAGTCATAAAGGGTACACGAGTGAGCCTTCGGCACCGAAAGCCCCTATCAACGATGTTTCGTTGAAAGGTTTGCTCGCTGACACTTGTTGATGGCCGCTACGGTCGCAGGTTCGAATCCTGCCTTGGGCATGGATGTGTGTGATGTCCTTAGGTTGGTTAGGTTTATGTAGTTCTAAGCTCTAGGGGACTGATGATCTCAGCAGTTAAGTCCCATAGTGCTCAGAGCCATTTTTGAAGGGTTGCACTTCTGTGTGTTGAAAAATTCTCTTTAGTTGTCGTTGCTCCCGTTTTTGCAGGATCTTTTTCCGCCCGCGGCGATGTCTGATATTTGATGTTTTACCGGATTCCTGATATTCAAGGTGTTGTTGTTGTTGTCTTCAGTCCTGAGACTGGTTTGATGCAGCTCTCCATGCTACTCTATCCTGTGCAAGCATCTTCATCTGCCAGTACCTACTGCAACCTACATCCTTCTGAATCTGGTAAGTGTATTCATCTCTTGGTCTCCCTCTACGATTTTTACCCTCCACGCTGCCCTCCAATGCTAAATTTGTGATCCCTTGATGCCTCAAAACGTGTCCTACCAACCGATCCCTTCTTCTAGTCAAGTTGTGCCACAAACTTCTCTTCTCCCCAATCATATTCAATACCTCCTCATTAGTTACGTGATCTATCCACCTTATGTTCAGCATTCTTCTGTAGCACCACATTTCGAAAGCTTCTATTCTCTTCTTGTCCAATCTAGTTATCGTCCATGTTTCATTTCCATACATGGCTACACTCCAAACAAATACTTTCAGAAACGACTTCCTGATACATAAATCTATATTCGATGTTAAGAAATTTCTCTTCTTCAGAAACGCTTTCCTTGCCATTGCCAGTCTACATTTTATATCCTCTCCACTTCGACCATCATCAGTTATTTCACTTCCCAAATGGCAAAACTCCTCTACTACTTTAAGTGTCTCATTTCCTAATCTAATTCCCTCAGCATCACCAGATTTAACTTGACTACATTCCATTATCCTCGTTTTGCTTTTGTTGATGTTCATCTTATATCCTCCTTTCAAGACACTGTCCATTCCGTTCAACTGCTCTTCCAAGTCCTTGGCCGTCTCTGACAGAATTACAATGTCATCGGCGAACCTCAAAGTTTTTACTTCTTCTCCATGAATTTTAATACCTACTCCAAATTTTTCTTTTGTTTCCTTTACTGCTTGCTCAATATACAGATTGAATAACATCGGGGAGAGGCTACAACCCTGTCTCACTCCTTTCCCAACCACTGCTTCCCTTTCATGTCCCTCGACTCTTACAACAGCCATCTGGTTTCTGTACAAATTGTAAATAGCCTTTCGCTCCCTGTATTTTACCCCTGCAACCTTTAGAATTTGAAAGAGAGTATTCCAGTCAACATTGTCAAAAGCTTTCTCTAAGTCTACAAATGCTAGAAACGTAGGTTTGCCTTTTCTTCATCTTTCTTCTAAGATAAGTCGTAAGGTCAGTATTGTCTCACGTGTTCCAACATGTCTACGGAATCCAAATTGATCCTCCTCGAGGTCCACATCTACCAGTTTTTCTATTTGTCTGTAAAGAATTCACGTTAGTATTTTGCAGCTGTGACTTATTAAACTGATAGTTCGGTAATTTTCACATCAGTCAGCACCTGCTTTCTTTGGGATTGGAATTATTATATTCTTCTTGAAGTCTGAGGGTATTTCGCCTGTCTCATACATCTTGCTCACCAGCTGGTAGAGTTTTGTCATGACTGGCTCTCCCAAGGCCGTCAGTAGTTCTAATGGAATGTTGTCTACTCCGGGGGCCTTGTTTCGACTCAGGTCTTTCAGTGCTCTGTCAAACTCTTCACGCAGTATCGTATCTCCCATTTCGTCTTCATCTACATTCTCTTCCATTTCCATAATATTGTCCTCAAGTACATCGCCCTTGTATAAACCTTCTATATACTCCTTCCACCTTTCTGCCTTCCCTTCTTTGCTTAGAACTGGGTTGCCATCTGAGCTCTTGATATTCATACACGTGGTTCTCTTCTGTCCAAAGGTCTCTTTAATTTTCCTGTAGGCAGTATCTATCTTACCCCTAGTGAGATAAGCCTCTACGTCCTTACCTTTGTCCTGTAGCCATATTCAAGGTACACTAGCGAAATAGTCATATGGGAAAGTCCCCACTTCATCTCTACCTTGTAGGTGCTGTGTCCCATCGCTCGTGCGCCGACTATAACACCACGTTGAAACTCACTTAAATCCTGATAAGCTGCCATTATAGCAGCAGTAACCGATCTATCAACTGCTCCAACTTGTTTATAAAGGCGTTGCTGACCGCATCGGCGTATTTTGTCTGCTTACATTTGAATTTACATTTGAATACGCATGACTATACCAGTTGCATTGGCGCTTCGATGTATAACGACATTATACTTTGGTTTACACTCCAAGACTTTCCAGCTTGGGCTTGTACCAGTTACCGAAACTTCGCCTTCTTCGTAGAGGCAATATTAACTTATGCTGTACATCACGTCGTGATAATTGTTATTGGGACCGTATGTACATGGCATCTCTCTTGTTCCAACAAACATTTATATGGACATAAAAAACATTTATTTAGAAACTTATTAGTAAGCACTTTGTAAGTAGTCTGTTTAGGTTTTTATGTTGAACGCCTCGTAGCGCTCTGTACGAAAATCACTGACAGTGCTGTGTGCAAACTGTGGCTGGTTGGCATTGTTGGAATATTCGCTATTGTAGTATTGGGCAGTTGGATGTGAACAGCGCGTAGCGTTATGCAGTTGGAGGTGAGCAGAGTTTTGAGAGCGGACGATCTGGACGTGTGTCCGTCAGAAAAAGGGAATTTATAAGACTGGATGTCATGAACTATTAAGGTAAATACATTGTTTGTTCTCCATCAAAATCTTTCATTTCTAACTATGCCTATCAGTAGTTAGTGTCTTCAGTAGTTAGAATCTTTTATTTAGTTGGCAGTGTTGGCGCTCGCTGTATAGCAGTAGTTTGAGTAACGAAGATTTTTGTGAGGTAAGTGATTCATGTAAGGTATAGGTTATTGTTAGTCAGGGTAATTCTTTTGTAGGGATTATTGAAAGTCAGATTGCGATGCGCTAAAAAATGTTCTGTGAAAGTTTGGTATTGATTAGAATAAGTAAAGAGAGAAATGTCTGAGTACTTTCAGTTGTGCTCAGCTGTTTGAAAATCAAATAACGTAAGAAGGTTACCAGCACAGTCATTCATAATGTCGACCCTTAGCCGAGGATACCTCACTGGAACTTCTGATTTTGTCTTGTAGATTGTGTAATTAGTGTAGTTATTGTTTATTGCTAGAGTGTAATTGTAGAGAGAATCTCTTGTGTAGTTGCAGTTTTTCACTGTTGTATTGTAAAACAGTTGTGGCATGCTTGTAGATTTGCGTAAAGTATTTCGAAGCTGCGCTTGCAATTAACTAGATGCTATTTTCAGTGCTATGTTAATGTGTTTTCTTATTTTACTCTTCAAATTGTGCTTTTCTGTGTTGTCGTGTGAAATATTGTGACACTTTCGGCGTGTGAAAAACGTAATACTAGGCTCCAAAGTAAACTCAGAAATGACTGTGAAGACGAAAGGAATGTGTTAGCGCCACTGTGTAAAGAATTAACTAATGTTCAACATAGTAATCCGGTAATTGTGCATAGGGAAATGGATCAGGCTGTAAATAATGATGTAGACAGTGAAACAATTAGTGAACAGGGAAGCATTATCGATCGATCGGTCCACAACAGCTCGCCTCAGGAATCCGAAATGACAGGACACAATCTTGCAAATACTGTAGATTCAGGTTTTGCGCCCTCACCGTTTTCTCATATAAGTCATGACACATTTTCGGCTTTTCAAAATCGAGTATTGTCGGTTCAAATGCATTGCCGAATATCACTGAGGAACATATTTCAGACACCAGTGCATTGTTATTACAATTAATGCAACAAATGGGACAAAGGCTTCAAAAGTTAGAAACAACGCTTGAACAAATGGCCAAAAGCTTCAAAAGTTAGACACAATGGAACAAAATCTTCAAAAGTTAGACACAATGGAACAAAATCTTCAAAAGTTAGACACCACACTTGAACAAACACGTGAACGTTTAACTGTTGAGTTACTTAACATCGAATCTAAATGCCGGCAAGTCTGTAAAGACGTAAAAACACAAATTTGTGAGCATTTTCAACCTATTTTTTCTCGTCTTGAAAATGCATTACAGAATCACTTAGCAGCCATAAAGGAACTGCAAACTACTGTTCATGAAAATCACGACACCTTGCAAGCTAACATTGACTCAGTTGAATCAATCGATTTGGTTACACAACTTGCAAAAACTCAAGGAAAATTAAAGGACATAATAGATACGCTTTCAGCACAAATGGATACTCTGAGACTTGGTTCAGAAAAACACACTGAGGAAATCAGTTCACTATTGGAGAAAGTAGCCGAACTTTCGGATCAGTTCACTTACTTGTCTACAAAGGTAGATGATGATCTGAATGACATAAGACCAGTAGCCTTCACTGACACAGAAGAGTGTGAACAAATTAGAAAATTCAAACAAAATCAGAATCAAATCAATTCACAGTACAAAAGAGAAATCCGGAAAGTACAAGATCAGTTGGCACAGGTAATACAAGAATTTCATATTTCAGAGGACACTCGCGCTCCAATACGGGAAGAGGGACACAGAAATATGGAACAGCCACAATATAATAACACAGGGCACTTCGGAAATTATGAAAGAAATTGGAAAGGTACACCGAATTTTGAGATGGAACCGCCGAAACAAAGTAACAATGACCGATATGCGACTCGCCGGTATGATAATTTTGACTATAAGCTGTTTATGACTACATGTAAATTCAAAACATTTAAGAATTCGCCAATGGCATCCATCCACAAGCGTAGCTTCATCAATTCTCTCATTGTTTTCCTCCCAACTGGTCACTAGAGCAGAGATTAGAATTTTTGTGTGGCTATTTAGAAAATGAACCAGCTGTAAGAATGCGATCGGTCATTCGCGATTGTCACAGTGAAGGAGAATGTTATCATGCCTTCCTCTCAGCATATTGCTTTCAAGCTACTTAAGATCGCATAAAACATAGCATCATAATGATGAAACATTTGGAACAATCTGATTTTTCCAGTCTCGTCAAATATTTTGAAGATATGTTGCACAAGAATCAGTATCTGTCAAACCCATACAGTTCCTCAGAAATTATTCGCATTTGCTTAATCAAATTGCCTGAACATTTACTACATATTATTTTGGCAGGACGTTGCAAAGACGACATCGAAGCTTTTCAGGGACTGTTACAAGAACTGGAAATTGACACTAACAATCGCGGGATGCGAAATCCGGAACACAACAATTACAGGTCACATCCGTCACGATTCCGTGATGACAGAAATAATAACTGGACACAACAAGGCTATTCTTACAATGCAAATCGTGACCAAAACAGGCACTACCTGTATGACAACCGTTGGTAGAGTAATAATAATTACAGGGAAAGATCATCTCTCTGTGGTGATGACTTTAACAGAGACAATCAGAGAAAAAGACAATATGGGAACCAACATCGTTATTATCAAGGGGGGCAGAATAACTTCAGAGACAACAGTCCACCGCGCAGTTACGATTCCAGGAGAAATTCTCCACCACATGACCGACAAGAAAGAAACTATGGAAACCACCAACATGACGACAGACGATATAATCATAACGACAAACCTGAATTTCATCAGAACTGGAGGGGATCCAAACAGGGCAGGGCCCTCTCCACAAGGTGAATTTGTAGAAGTTAGATCTCCAAATCACAAAAACGACGTGCGACAACAAAGGTAATAATAACTCCCATCGCAGGCAGCCACGTGTGCTGGCTGGCTCAGAGAAAAGTAACATAGACGCTAACCTTGAGAAAAATCTGAGCATTCTTTACCAATGTATAACACATGATAATTGCGTTGAAGCTGAAGCTCTGCGTACCGGGAAGAGTAAAGGCTTACACAGCATTTCACATGTAAAACCATTTATTGAGAGATAATCTCTTTTTTAACTTAGTCTTTGCCATAAAATTTGTCACTTCATGTTACAAGTACACTTTGTTACAGTTAGAAACTGTTAGCATGCAACAATATTTTCAAGTTAACTATCCAGTCAAGAACACAGGGAACTTATTTAGACAGTAATTATGAATACACTTTTATAGTGAACAGATGACACAGTGTTATTGTGTGTACATTCTTCCTTGTTCGTTGCACGATTACGTAACGACTATAAGGGTTACATACTTAGAACATATACCGGTACTGCTAATGAGATTTTAATGCAACATTTTCATTTACTTGAAAATACATTCTGGATTTAAAGTACTTTCTGAGAGATACGAGATGACACAGTGGTTAGTGTATTTGACAGCTACATGATTATATCACGATGCTACTAATGAGTGACACAATTTATATTATTGCTTTTGCACTGTATCTGCTTTATATCTACACAATTCTCTGAATTCTTGTGGAAAGTAAAACATGTTTTAGTTGTAACTTTTGTGGTATAGCTACAATGAGACAGCCTTTTCCATAGCACAACAATACGTTACAGTGTAGTACTTTATCTTACAACAAGACACACAGTTTAGCGCTACAGTAAACGTATTTGAGTGATTAATTTTGTACGTAAAACATTTATTTTTTAAAGATTTTTGAATTACAAAGATACAAAGGTTTTCCGTGATACATTTCATTCCATTGCTGTAATCTGTAACACCTGAGGATATAATTACATTTATCCTCAGGGGATACACGCCTGCTTTGTGTACTAAGCCTGTGGCAAGCGCTGGGAGCCCTAGTTAATATGATTCTTGCTTATACATCTTTACACATCGGTACCATATTTCTCTAACACAGAGTGACGCAGCTATCTGATCATTTAACTGAGATATACATTCTTTTTACTACGTCAGTGACACATGTTAATGCAATTACACAGTTGTATAACTTCACACTTATGAAATTGTATTTCTTCTATACTTTGTGAACTGTTCATATTTTTTCAGAACCATTGTGATACTATGATTGCTTTGAATGTTACATTTGGTTAGGGATCATGATTTTTGAAGTAAGTTTGAGGTAGATGACTTTATTGAAGGTTTTGAGATTACTGAAAGAAGCTACGACGATTTTGAGATGTGATTGAAGTGCTATGATGATATTATTACGCCGGCCGCCGGTGGCCGAGCGGTTCTAGGCGCTTCAATCTGGAACCACGCGACCGCTACGGTCGCAGGTTCGATCCTGCCTCGGGCATGGATGTGTGTGATGTCCTTGGGTTAGTTAGGTTTAAGTAATTATAAGTTCTAGCGGACTGATGACCTCAGATGTTAAGTCCCATAGTGCTCAGAACCATTTGAACCATTTTTTTATATTATTACGATGACGATGTTTATTATGCTTTTGAGGCATGTTTATGATAAATAAGCTGATGCTGTATGAGGAATATGATTACGTGTTTATATGTATATGAATAATGAATAGAAGTTAGAGACTCTGGTTTGTGAAAAAGGATGTTGGAAACCAAGAATCGTACTTTAAGAGTTATGTGTGTCCATGCGTGAATGTATCACAACACTTCTTTTCATGAGATTTCGTTTTTACGCATTTCTACTGTAATTTTTTTATATGAGACTGTCACTGCAGCGGAAACTGCTATCATAAATATTTCGGTAAGAAAGCTAAGTGAGCTTGATGTAATGCGCTGTAGGCGCCCAGCTACGCGACAGTCGCCTGGAAAACAAACCGTGCCTTTCAGAGGCACAACAAGAAAACGGAGGCCATTAATCTCGCTATTGAAGTTTCTTTGTAGAAAGCATCGCAAATACGACACGGTCATACTTGACAACATATGATTACGCTTTGGAGCTCGTAATTTACGATATTTACTGAAATGTCTAATGAAATGATGAGAAACATTTTACGTCTATTGTCTTTCTGGTTGAGATATTTTTTTTACTGCCTTATGATATGCCATATGGGTAGTAAATGGCGTTTCACAGCTTGCTTTATGTATATATTTGCCTATTTTGTTTAATATCTAGTTTCTAGTTGCGCTGCAGCATTGGTTAAAATAAAATTTAATAGATGTTCTAATATCACTATTTTCTGTCTACAGATGCATTAAATAATTATTTTATGATCTACTTTCTTAAAAAAGGGAGCACAAAAAGACATTCCTCCACAGGAATTGAATGCACAATCTTTTCAACCATTTGGTAATTTGTTTCGTAGAGTAATTTATCGTTATGCATCACTCTAGTGTTAAGATCTGACATAGGTATTTTACTGTAATATTCTTTCTGCTTGAGCTTTATCATGTTTAGGTATAAGTTATTGCATTTGTTGCTGCTGTTTGCCAGGCATAGTTCTATTGAATTTTACATTGTATTAAGCCAGTTTTACTACTGATTTATTTTTCTTGTTGCAGCGCATTGTCTCATATTAGTTGTAATGTTGCATTTGATTTGCTAATTTAGATATACTGCTGTTTGCTTTGCCATTTTGCATTTTTTTTTCGTTCCTGTGTATGTTAATGTTTGTGTGGCTGCATTGTATGTCCCTTAGTATATATAACTGAACTCAGTAGATTTAAGTTGACTTATGAGGGGCTAGGCTATATAAGACAATGAGTTGTGATGAATTGGAAGAAGTGCATTGAGAAACTATAAGAAAAAAGTTTGTGAAAAAAGTAGTGTACAGTGAAGAAAAATTATTTTGAAAGAGGATATGAACATAAAAAGTAGGGTTTGGGGACAACAGGTATAGATAGGACTTTTTAGGATGTGATGAACTGAGGGAGATCTCCAAGAAGTGAAGAAAGTTTTGTTGGCAAATCAAATACGATAAATACTGCTGTACAAAATGTCATACTGGAAACAAACCCTGTCCTTTCTTTTTGTGCTATCCCATTATATGTTTGTGTACCCTTGTGTATTTGTGTTCTTCCTGTCTTTATGAGTGTATCTGATAAGAGTTATGTTGTAGAATTTTTCTAATAATATGTTATTTACTTTGCAATGATCTTTAGACATTATTTATTCTGTTCTGTTTTAATTCTCTTGTGTGGAATTAATATTTCGAAAACCATTCTCATTATTTTATTTATTTACTTGTGTCGTTATTCCTGTAACACTGATGTATATGTTTATATACCTTCTTTTGTACAGCTTGTATTACTACAAATGTTATCTGTATTATTATGTTGTTTAATGATGTATTTTGTACCTCTGTAAGTGCGTTGTCATGTTGTAAATTTGCAGTTGTATAGACACCAGTTCTTCAAATAAGTATTTTCATTTCACTGCACGCTTTTCTGTTGGTCATAGTATATGCGTAATATGTGAAGAAGTTTGCACATGTGTTGATAGTTCAGCAAGGCACTGGTTTACAGCATTGCCTGCGTTAATGACATTTCAAAAAAAATTTTTGCTATTGCACAAGTGGTGGTTTGTGGGCTTGCTATATTATCTGCAAGACTCTTCAGTGGTGATTGTGCACCCACACAGTCGCAATGGATGTCTGCTAGCCATCTCTACAAGGACTACAGTGGATCTACACCTTTGATGGCCCACCAATACCATTATCTCTACAAGGACTGCAGTGGGTCTGCACGTCTGACGGCCCACCAATACCATACTCTCGACCAGGACTACAGTGGGTCTGCTCTGTGATGACCTACCTACCAATATTCTTCAAAACTTCGACTGACTCTGCTGTGGGTTTGCTCTGTTGTGGCCCATTACCTGTCTGGATGTCAAGAGTCAGCATTGTCTTTCTGTTGTAAGGACAACACTACTTCTTCAAGACTGCATGGAAATCCACTACTTCCATGTGCATTTTCTTTTACTGATCAGACTTTGTGCAATGTAATTACTACTGTGTTGAATGATCAGAACTGTCTTTATGACGACAATTTTTGCTTTCGACCAACAGTATCAATAATTGTGTGAATTTGATATATTTGTTAGTGTTAATATAAAAAAATTAACAAGTATTTATTAGGCACTGCCCAAAACAATTTGTAACATTTTTTTGGGGAGCATGGGGGCTATGTAAGTAGGCTGTTTAGGTTTCTATGTTGGTAACGCCACATAGCGCTCTGTATGAAAGTCACTGACTGTGCTGTGTACAATCTGTGGCTGGCTGGCATTGTTGGAATATTCGCTATTGCAGTGTTCGGCAGTTGGATGTGAACAGCGTGTAGCGTTGTGTAATTGGAGGTGAGCCGCCAGCAGTGATGGATGTGGGGAGAGAGATGGCGGAGTATTGAGAGCAGACGATCTGGACGTATGTCCATCAGAAAAAGGAAATTTGTCAGACTGGATGTCATGAACAGGTAAATACATTGTTTCTTCTCCATCAAAATCTTTCTTTTTCTAACTATGCCTTCAGTAGTTACAATCTTTTATTTAGCTGGCAGTATTGGCGCTCGCTGTATTGCAGTAGTTTGAGTGACGAAGGTTTTTGTGAGGTGAGTGATTCAAGTAAGGTATAGGTTATTGTAAGTCAGGGCCATTCTTTTGTAGGGATTATTGAAAGTCAGATTGCGTTGCGCTAAAAAAAATATTGTGTGTCAGTTTATTGTTGATTAGAATAAGTAAAGAAAGAAATGTCTGAGTACGTTCAGTTTTGCTCAGCTGTTTGTAAATCAAATAACGTAAGAAGTTTACCAGCACAGTCACTCATAGTTTTTCTAAGGGGACGTTACAACTTGAGTTTGAAAACGTAGATACCAGAACAGTGTGCATTGTCCAAACTGTAAACGACGGAGAGTGGGATGTGAGCGATTGACACAGTCGACAGAAAGTCAAAGCAGACTGATGCTGGCGTCTAGATCCAAAAGAGACAGAGGCAAATAGCTTCAGCTATGTATCCTGGAGTAGAACTGAAACACAGCCTAATTCGGAATCATCTCGTTGCCGGGAGGTGTGGGATGCTATCACGTGGCGTCAATTTAGTCCCTCCCGACTGGTTATTGGAAGAATACTAGGCTGTACTGGGTCTTGTAAGGGCGCTACACTACCCTCAGACTTGGGTCCATTAATTAGGCTTTCGTGTGGTGACATGTGTACTTGGTTAGAATGTGCGGGTATGGAAAATAAGATTTTAAAAAGAAACGAACATATGGAGTCCACATTGCTATTGACATTTCGATTTGTACAAAATGACTGCCACCTAGCCGTGGGAAAAAGACGGCGTATGATGTAAAATAAAATGTGATTAAATACACACAGGCAATGCATATTACAGAGGAAGCAATGCTTCAGAACAAGTTTCTGCACGTTACACTCTTTTGACAGGGAGTTACAATGAACGTCGGCGCTAGAGTATCATTCTAGGTGGAATGACACGGCAAGTCCAGGTTACCCTACCAAGAAGCCGCAGTCGACATGCCGTTCCTGTTCGGTCGTTAATGACTGGAGCAAGCAGGTACATGTAATCTTGTAATACAGCGACATATGCACACATACTGGCACCTTTGCGTCTTGGACTGCTGGCAATAGGTGAGCGACATGACTGGTCGAATACATTTGACTAACATGATGCACGCGCTTCACCAACCGACTGCGTACTGCGTTGAGTGGCCCTCCCATTACATGACACTGGCTAACAGCACGAACGGACAGGTCCAAAAGGAACTAACCTTACTGTTACCATCCAACGGCAGGCTTCTGCCTACGTGGGCTGGATGCTGCAACTTAGTACTCCAGACAGTGCTGCAGCTACGGGAATAGTCTGTCGGGAAATTTGTTGTATTTCCGCCCGACGGCTCGTTTTGGCGCCTATTTTTTTCTTGTATAAGGAGCTTGGAGCTGATAATTCTTAATTTCTTCGTTACATTACGTTAGAATTTATGGAATCCAGTCGAGATAGTGGATCATATAGGCAGCCAAGGACTTGTAACTGATTAAAGTAGAGTTCCTAGTTACCAAAACCTGCGTCTGACATTCTGGATCAGGCAACAAGAGCGTATATGTAATTAGAGGACACAAACACTCAGATCCCAGAGGAAGGGCTGGAGAAAACCATTGTACATAATTTGCTATGAAGTATGTCCTCCAAAAAATTATTAATCACCACGAAATTCTATTTCGAAACAGTAAAAAGGTACAACCATCAGTATTTTCTTTTGAATTTAAAAAGGAGCAAACATTAAAGAAGTTTCAATAAAAATTATTAAACAGAGAATACCAGATGTCAATTTAGCAACGCTTCAGAATTTTCAAAGGATCACAAAAGATCAAAAACATCAAATATTAATAAATCACAAGTGACTAGCCCGACGTCAGATCAATGCACAAGCTCACTAGCGGCACAGCAGGTCCCAGACGTAGATTGGTTGTTGGTTGGTTGTTTTTGGGGAAGGAGACCAGACAGCGTGGCCATCGGTCTCATCGGATTAGGGAAGGATGGGGAAGGAAGTCGGCCGTGCCCTTTTAGAGGAACCGTCCCAGCATTTCCCTGGAGTGATTTAGGGAAATCACGGAAAACCCAAATCAGGATGGCCGGACGCGGGATTGAACCGTCGTCCTTCCGAATGCGAGTCCGGTGTCTAACCCCCAGGCGTAGACCTCAGGCCCCAGCCCCGGCGACAACAAGGCAAGCGCGAGTGAGATGACCGCTACAACAAGTACTGCTAGCACTCTCTTAAACAGTGAAAGGCTCAAACAAAACTAAAGCTTTTTGCCTATCTCTGCAAGATATCACACTTAAAGTGGATATAAACATGAGAGTAACCAAGAATCAAAGGTTATTTATACTTCAAATGTAAAACAAATATTTGAGTGTAAATAAAATATTCCACCTATTCCGCTAAAGATTAAGAAGGGAGATATACTATTGGTTGCTAGAGCCAAGTCACTACTACTAATTAAAGTGGATCCCCATTCTAATGTTCAACAGAGTGGCAAGAAAAATTAAAAAAACTATAAACCAATAAACTTATTTCCGTACAGGAGGGAGCTAAGCAATTGCTAGCGGCCCCTTCAAATAACGAACAAAAATTCGGTGACGTCTCACGACTTAAGTTGAAAACCAAACGGAAGGCACGCCCCAAGCCGTTTGCAACAAATTGCAGGCAACCTAGAAAAGTTTTTGGCGAACATTACAAATGACGCTCACCCACAAACAGGACGTGGCTTTGTGCTCTGTCGGAAATCCAAGTAGGCGTTGACCTGGTTTCGGCAAAATACCACTATGAAACCGCTCCGAGTGGCTAGGGCAACGCGAGGCACGATCCGTACGCTTCGCTGAAAAGCTTCTGCAGGAGGAAACACCAAACCCACGTGAACTAGCGCAGTCAGGACAGTTGTAGCCTTACCAAGCTCCGTCAACGACCGCAGTACAGTAAACGCCGACTGGAGATGCTCTCACCAGGAAATATGTGCGCCAGCAATATAGGCCAGTTGCTCCCCAAGAAGCACATACACTCCATTGTACACCACTGCCAACCCCACCAACTCCGACGACACCCTTCTTACTCGTTCCACTCCTCCGTTCCTACCACAGAGAAAGACTAAGAACCTCGAACTGGGAAAGAAAGTGCTCAACTAGCCGGCAGCGAGCTATCGATGTTGCAGCACGGCTCACATTAAACGGTACATCATTCGTTATTGATTCATTCCTCCAAGTTACGTTAGAATCCTAAGAAGCATACAGAGACCATTTCATTTTCTTGAGGCCTCAGTGCTTCTTCCATGAAGCGTCGGCCTTGTTACTATTGATTTGGCAGTGTTAGTAGCAGAGGGTGTCCGGATGCCCTTCCTGCCACCACCCCGAACCCCCTGGGACAGAAATAGTGTACCCCAGCTGCCTGCGTCTAGTGTAAGCCATGGAATAGTGCAAACGTATTTCAAATGTCTGCGAGTCGTGTAACTGAGGCGGAACGTGGGAACCAGCCTGGCATTCACCTAGCGGGATGTGGAAAACCTCCTAAAAACCACATCCAGGCTGGCCAGCATACCGGCCATCGTCGTTAATCCGCCGGACGGATTCGCTCCGGGGCTGGCGCGCGTACCCGAGTCCAGAAAGCAGCGCAAAAGTGCTCTCGGTTACCCTGGCGGGTTAAGAAGCATACAGTGGTATTGGCGCATTAAAGATAGGAGGGCAATCTCTCAATACAAGTCTTGTAAATGCTGTGCTACAAGATTCTAATGGTAAACGAACGAAGTAAGACGACAAGTGAGGCATAACGATCAAATCATGGAAGACATCGAATATATGCCTCACAAAAATGATGAGGAGTCAGAGACAGACGAAGAATGGAGATCTCCTATCAACAAAACTGCTGCTAACAAACAATCGACTTATCGATAAAGTAAACGTTAGTATTGCACGACCAAGCTTAGTACTGAATGACCACAGTTCCCCACTCACCACTTAGTAGCTGTAGATGCTACTCATACTCCTATCCAGGCCGTATGCTAAATTACTCACATGCCCCGTCATTGTTTATTTCAGTTACTATAATTTCTGCCGCGCTGAATGGCCGCGCAGTTTGAGACGCCATCTCACGGATTGCGCGGACCCTCCCGCCGGAGGTTCGAGTCATCCTTCAGGCATGGATGTGTGTGTTATCCTTAGCATAAGTTAGTTGAAGTAATGTGTACCTGCTTAAAAGTATATCTTACCTGTTTGTAATTTAGGACCTATCACAGGCAAGATTATTTTGTTCAGCCACACCTTTGGAACATGTCACCAAAGTTTATTGTTGAATTTAGTTTATGAATAACTACTGTAATTTGCTTATAGTTCAGTAGATAATTAGTCATTTTTCTCTTAGTTAAATAATCTTACATATCATTTACACCGTAATAGTCCCACTTGTTTTATTTCTACACCTAAATTTGTAATTTTCGTCTCTGGATAAGGATACTCCGTAGATGCACTAGTTTAAAATATTTGTTCCAATAGAATTTCGCTGCCCCATATACTTATTTTTCTACTTGATGATGCCGTAGCAGCCGAAATAAACAATAAATGTACAACATTACACTAGTGTTATGTGTGTTTTCATTCATTATCTCTAAAATATTCTATCAAGAACCGACGGAACAGATCAATCAATGCACTACCCGAAAGTACAGTGTCATTCGCAGGTGTCGTATTCTTCTTAACCTCTTTCTCGTTTTTCTCGGCGAGTATTGTGGGTTAGTCAGCTGGATTTGTTTGGTAAATAGAGAGACCTCAGAACACAGAGTGGAGCCATTAGCTAACCGAAAGCTATGTTTTATAAAAAGGTCTGGCATGAATAGGGTTAATTGATGCCAAGAAACTTAATTTCTCTGATTGTAAATTAGAGTGGACTTAACAGAGTTTGATGGCAATAAAGGCAGTTTTCTTCCTTGAAAATTAGAGTGTAATGTTTTTGTTAGACCTTTTCATTATTTACCTCAGCCTGTACTCTTGTATTGTCATGGAGACTGTCGGCGGGAGTTGCTAGTAACAAACTGGAGGCGGTGTACGAATAATTAGCGGTGAACGCATTTCCTGTGCACTGGTTTAATCTTGGAATCTTTCCTGATAGTTGTTACATAGCTACAGGTTTTTTAGTTCCTGTCTTGGGAGTGGTGAGAAGATTAACCCTGTTTCCGAGGTCCAAGTGAAGCTGGCGACCCATAATCTTTACCTCACAGGGTGTGGTCTCTCCGACCGCGCGAAAATGTTCTAACTCGTTCCGCAAGGCCAGTTGTCGTGCAATGCTTCTATACTCCCCGTACCCTCCTTAAATTGCCTACGATGTTTTGTTGTTGCGTTATCGCCTTCTGTGTTTATTATTGACACGTGTTATTAATGGGTGTTGGGGTCTCCTAGACCTCGCCTCGTGAACTTCATTACGGTACCCTTTAGCTCAAAATGTGTTCGCACGAATGTGTCAGTTTTAACTTTCCCGACTTTGATGAAACTATTAGTCGATCTTTGGAGGAAGGTGTCAGTGATATGGATGAAGAAATAAACGAAAAATACGACGATTTTACTTCATCCGGTAATCACAGCTCTGCTATCGAACAAGAATATCATTCAGAGGAAAAATTTCAGGAAGGTTGTGATGGGAATCTGTCTGGTTCCTCAAGCAAATACTTAAATTACCTGATAAAATCGAATGTGTTCTGAGTGGTGATAAGAAAAATGTAGTTCCCAGTAATGAATTTCAATTTGACAGACTTTTTTTGCACCTTTTGGATGGAATTTTTATGTGCAAATTTAAGCCCTGGAATTTAAATTTGTTTGGAAATTTATTTGCTACAGAGATTATATAATTTTTCAGATTGTGAAATTCAACACTCTTACAGTCCATTTAAGTGTACTATTTAAAAGAACCACACAAAATTATGTGCTTTTGTGTGATAGATAGTAATATGATACAGGTTTTCTTTATTGCAAGAAAATAAACTAGGATCATTTAAACAACACTTAAATAATCGTAAAAATCAATGTTATATAGCATAAAATTAAAAAATTCATTTGATTTTCGCTTTAAATCTCTGTTTAAACATAGGGGTCCTAGAGGCCCCACCTCGTGGTATAAGTTACAGAAAACTCACCTCGCGAGTTAAGGGTTATTATAACAACTGGGTAGAAAATAAATCCTGATCGACCGATAAATGCTTCCGATTAAATCTGCGGAACAGTACGTGGCGTTTTTTTTTCTTTTTTTGTCTCGATCGCCGCGCTTTGCTAAATCCGTCCTCACACAGGACGAGACAGCTGACGTTGATGTGGACCCAGACGGGAAATCCAACCGCACGTGACACAACGCAAGCGTCACATCGAACGTGCCGCTTAATGTGATTTGCGACTATAGCGCTATCCACCGGCTGATGTGGGTTATATTTGGCTTGCAGACAACACAGTTTGTTCACGAAAATAGACGCACTCCAACCAAATTCCTACGTTAGCTCTACCCACATCTTCTCCCTTGCCAATAGGCTAGTCATACAGTTCCGTCTGTAATACACATAAATAAAAACTTCAGTATCCATGACGCAAGCTAAAAAGTAAAGATGCTTGTCCAGTCTAAAAGGACATCAGCTTACAAAAGTTCAAAAAATTGGATACGTCAAGACTCGAACTCGTTACGAGCTACAAACTGATATGTAACGAGACATTTTTATCCACTGCGATAAGCTAAACATGCAAAAAATGCAACCTAGTATCTTATGTTACCGTGACCTGAAGGCTTTAATTCCTGATACGTTATTAAAATGACCTTTGGTTCTTCCAAATAGCACAAAGAACAACGCGTTTTTGATAAAGCTTCAGTGTGCCACTCGCTCGGAACTGCATACTTTCGCAGCGAGCAAATTATAATATGAAAATAACTGGATACGAACCACTAACATGATGTTTCCTCTCGTTGCATTATAACAAATAGTACGGATAACGCCGCGTTTTCGAGAGATCCTGGAGGTGCTTCTTCTTTGAAACTACATGTATACATGGGACATAAGTTGCAATATAAAACCCATCAAGTATGAGCTTCAACTGAAAACGGTGAAATCCAATATGACATCTCTCTGTTTGTAACGCAGCTTATTGGTTCAACTTTTCGCAGTGCGTTGCGGAAATATCGCAGAACTTATTTTGTGCTCCACGCTTGAAATTACCTTCTGAATGTGAAACAGCAGGAAGTGACGTCACAAAACTTGCATGTAAACGTCAGCCAACTCTTCCCATGTAAGGATGGCTTAAGAGCACGTGACTTCTGGCCGCGTTCACAAGTGGGACTTCGCGCGACGCAACGGAAGAACCGAAGTGTGGAAGAAAGGAACGTTTCAGCATCTATAAATGGTAAGGCAAGGGGATGGAAACAACTAATAGGGGAATTTCATTTTCCAACCACAGGTAGAAAATATTTTCTGTAACAACAACACAAAGACAGCTAGCAATACTGGAAAACGTTCTACTGGAATCGATCCAGTATTATTATCAGACAAGACACTGAGATTTCGAACTATACGTATATTTCATATTTGTAAATTACAAAAAGATAATGACGTATGAGACAGAGGAAAGATGCCACATCTGATTACTATTCGGGAATAGTCACTATTAGAAGAGAGAGACTTTGTCAAAGGTTTGTCTCTGATGTACAAGGTCAGTATTTTAATATCCTTAATGATAAGTATTGCACACGAATTAAAATTCTTGATTTGTGATAAAAAGACAAACCAAACTGCATGATGAGGTCGTCGCAATGACTGTAACTAATGTAATAGTGCCTGTTCTGGGAAGACCTTAAAAAGTATTTGTATTTTACCTACAATTGACACACAGAATCACACAATATCGACTACAATTATCCGCTGTAGAGGCCGTGGATGAACATGATACGAGTCTCATTAAAACTGGAGTTAACTCTCAGATCGCAGACAGAGTAAATGAATTCAACTTCCTAGAAAATAATGGCTTCACTGATGGAAGAGATTTAGTGGAAAGGTGAGAGAGAGTTGAGAGAGAGTTGAAGAAATAATCTTTATATATAAAATTAAGCTTGCGTCTTTTTGTGCTCGAAAAACTCGAAAAGTAGTTGGTCGATTGCTTTGAAATTTTGCAACAACGTCGCATGTGAATACGTACGTGTTTTTTTATACACCTGTTTTTAATACATAATATAAATATATGATGTACAAAGGGGGAACGTTGGTACCGAAATTCTGAAAAGTTCTCGAGTGATTAATTTCAAATTTTTACACAATACTGTAATGAACATCTCGAAGGGATTTTGACTGATTTACGTAAAATTCTACCTGAGACTCCATTTAACATTCAAACAGGCAGCAAGATATATGTTTTAATATAGTGTGTGTGTGTGTGTGTGTGTGTGTGTGTGTGTGTGTGTGTGTGTGTGAGTGTGTGTTTAATATACAATGGAGAACATGGCTACTACATATCTCAAAGAGTGTTTGACTGATTGACTTCCAGTTTTTACACTTTACTGTAATAAACTTTTGGATGAATGTATATAACAGTGTAACTTTGTTAGCAAAGATCTCGAACATTCTTGACCAGTAAACTTACTTCAAATTTCATTAAACCTTCAGATGGACATAGACTATAAATCTTTTAAACGACAATATATATGAAGCAAAAATGTACACTTTTGATTCTTTTGTCACAGAAAGTTTTAATTACGACAGAGGGGTGTTTAAAGCAACAGACAAATTGTTTCTTCCATATATACACTTCCTCATTATATGTATTTTTAAACATGAATAGTATACAAAACGATGTGCTGTTTTGTTTTTTTCCTCGAAGACGGTTTTCATGTAGAACAGGAAAGCTGTATTTCTGCCTTATCTTGGGTACGTCTTCACACATAGTAATAAGGAGAGGTGGGCTGCAGAATGGTGTGGCAAGAGTAGGAAAGCTGGACAGGAGCAGAAATGATAAGCTAACAAGTTAACACATCAAACAGATGATTTATTGAACCTCTATATCCAAACTTAAGAAGACTAATTAAATAATGCGGTAAGAAACAGAGTCCAGTTTATACAATAGTAACAAGGATGAGGCTCTCTGAGCCAAAGCATGAACGATAAAGTTGGAGCCATGAGTAGGTGCGTAGCGCCACGTAGAGAAGTGGCTCGAAGTGTGAGTGGGCCGTCTGGCTACTGACGGTCATGCTGTATTGCGGCGGCAGAGAGTGCTGGAGGTGTGGCTCAGTCGGTGCGCACCATTGGGTCCGCCAAGTCCTGTGCATCCGCTATTGGCTTCTAACAGATGGGAAGATTAGAGTCCTTAAGGCTGAACTGGATACAGTGCTAAGGAGGAACTGATGAGGTTAAGGGGGAGACGGGTGAAGACAGGTGGGAATTGGTAGCAAGGAACAGGGGCCACAGAAAGAGAATAGTATTTGACAGCTTCATCATTGTCACACACAACAGATTTGCCTTGCTGCCTCAGCTGACTAAGGAAGAAGCTCAGGTAGCTGTAAGCGTAGTTAATACACAACTGACTTTCACCAAGAAACCAACTATTACAGAAATGTAGGAGAAAAGTACTGTTGTTAGACAGTAGCCATGCAAGAGGTGTGGGTCAAATTTTGCAGGAATAATTAGGTTATAGATACCAGGTCACAAGTTTTTTCAAGCCAAGTGCATGTCTTGGCCAAGTGATAGAGGATGTAGGATACTCGTTCAAGGGTTTTGTGAATCAGGATCACGTTGTGATTGTGAGTACAGCAGGGAACAGCTTTGATAGGGATCAGGACTACAATATTGAGAATGACCTGGTAAAAACAGCATCTGAAATGAACCATACAAATTGTTCCTTGTGTGGCACTACGGGTTTAGGTTAGCACTAGCCACATAGGTTGGTGATGTTTATTCTCGGTGGTGAGACGACGTCTCATAGGGTTGCTGGTTATTAGCGGGAGAGAGAGTCCTGGAGGTAGTGCAAGGAAGAAGGGAGGAGCGGACGCAGTGAAGTGGTGGAGTCGTGTGGTGGACAGCAAGTGGCGTACTGGAAGGTTGGACATGACTAAAACCCGCCATCTGGACATGAAGATTGCTTCTGGATGATGAAGTGTCACTGAGGTACTGCATTCAGCCAATGTTACCATCTGGCCTGATTCTGCTCATTCGTCTGCCGCGCGCCGTTTATGGTTGACCGAATTGTTTCTTGTGGGGCTTGAGTTATGTACCCCCACGGCAGATTGGATTTGAGGGTGCTTATTAATGAAAAAGAATTAAGTTCTGTGTGTCTTGTTGTATGAGCAAAGTCGTGTATGGATACTGATACTAACTAGTATTCAGAAACTATCTTCTTGCACTGTTACTGTTTATAGAAGTGGATGTGTTTATGCGTTGTGCAAAGCTGTTGTCTAGTACCAGCCTGTTTTTAAAATTTTTTTTAGTTTTTTTTATTGAACAGCCTCGTACAGCCCGTGTTCGATGACTGGATGAGAGGTGAGAGCACCCAGGGATTAAAATCTACAAAAAGGAAAGCGAAGGAACAGCTTAGCATATATTGAGGTATGGATTGTTACCTCTCTCTGTGTAATCCTGTTCCTGATTGTTCGGAGTATGCTAATTTAATGTGCCTGGATGGTATTTGTTTGTTATGTATTGTGTTGGTTCAGCTTAAAGACAAAATATGTTGATTATAGCTTCCATATATTGTGTCTTGTCTGTTATGATAAATCTCTTTACTGGACAGTATGAAGTGTAGTTGTTACTAATATTTTTGATATGTTTGCTCTGGGGCTTGTAGGCTGATATTCTTACTTTTATATACTTATCGGGGGTATTTATTGATGAAACGGTCGATGGCTCTCTAATCAATATTTTGCTGTAACTGAAGTAAATATTATTAAGATTACTATGCGAATTCCTGCTTCTGATTTCATATATGAGAAAGGTTGTATGTTGAGTTTCGTGGCATGTGTACATGGTAGTTTACTTCTGTAATAAAATTGATTTTGACATGTGTCAATGAACTCAGTCCAATGTCTCATTTGCATTCCTGTTGAATGTTCCCATTCACTCACTTCAAAATGTTGGCTTGGTTCCTGCTTTCATGCTGTATGATCAGCCCTCATAGAAGAACTCTGTCATGAGGGTCAATGTGGTGTCAGATCAGTTAGCTTTGGGTTCCATTAATTCTATTGGTAGATGGGACTTCAAAAGGCATGGCCTACACCTCAGTAGGAAAGGGAAGGGGGAGTACTGAAACTCATGGGAGTACCTCAATTTTAGGCTAACATCGGTGTCCAATGATTCAACATTGAATGAAAGTAAGCTCAGTGAGGAGCTCAGACAGACACATACTAGAGTCGTTAAAATATCAAAAGATGCTCATAAAAGTACAGTGTAAATTAATGTTAGCATATTGCATCAGAATATCAGGGGATTAAAAAACAAAGTAAACAAGCTTTTTTGTTTACAAGATTTGGATACTGAGTGTGGAGTAGATGTACTATGCCTGTCTGAAAATCATATGGTCACAGTTATGAAGAAGGTAAATGTAAGTAGGTATAAGCTTTCAGGACGTGTATGTATAGACCCTATGGCGAGATGAGTAGTTGCCATGCATGTTAAAATTTATCACAATATGAATAATTTAGAAACTAAATTTTTTGTGTAAATCAACATGTAGAAGCATGTGCCTGTGAGCTTCAACTACACAATAGTACTTTAATAATTGTAGCAGTGTATAGGCCCCCAATGGGAAATTTTCTGCTATATCTGAAAAACTTGGATTCTTTGTCGTGCTGCCTCTCAGAGAGAGGGAGACAAATTATTGTTTATAGGGATTTCATTGCAGATTTTGTGAAGGAGTCTGGCAGATAGAAGGACCTTGAAATATTACTTGGTTCTTTTAAATTGACACCAGTTATTGATTGCCCTACTCAGGTAGTATAGGAAAGCAGCACTCTGATAAATAATGTTTTATAGTCCAAAATAAATGTTATCAAATCAAAACTTTTCCCATTTAGAATGGTCTTTCAGGTAGTTACAATATATAGCATAGCTCTGTACAGTAATTCAAAACAGTCCTCGAAAATAATGTGTTCAATTAACAGTTTAACAACTGAAAATTTTAGGGAAAGCTTGAAATAGTTACATTGAAATGAGGTGTACACGGAACCTGATGCTTATTTAAAATTTACCGTATTTCATGATACATTTGTGTGTATATTTAAAACAATTTCCTTAAGAAAACAGTGATATATGACTGTGAGAAACCATCTAAAAAGCCATGGCTTACTAAAGGGATAAAAATGTCTTGTATCCTGTAGCCAGGAGGAGTGAAACATTATAATAAATGCTGCACTGTATTAAGAAAAGTTATTAAAAAGCCCAGAAATATTTGCATTACATTTGAGATTATGAAAGGGTACAGTACCACCCGACGTTGAAAATAGGTACAACATTCTTCGTTATTCTTGTCAGAACAACATATTTTTTTGTAATAATAACTCTATTTCACCTAATACGCCGAAGCCGGATACCAGTGTAGGAAAGAATGACAATTTATTTATTTAATTGACCACATGTACACTCCCACATAATAAATCCCTACATCAAATCTGGTGAGATCTGTGACATGAATGAATGTATGGTCGTCTGCTAACCGCAGATAGTGAATTTGTAATATATTATCATCTTTGAGACGGTCCTTTGGTCACCTTTGGTGGAACCAAAGAGATGAAATTTACCTGAGCTTTGAGCACCTGAAATGTGGCTGACCAATATGGTAGCACCTCGGCGGAGGTGCGAGATGACCTGAAGAATGGTCATGTTTCAGCACTCTGGCGCTGGATCTTGTGTTGGCAAGACCTGTCTTATGTGTGGTCCGTAAAGACAAAAGAGTTGAGACAATGGTATGCATATGAAATACTTAAGAGTAGTTTGGAATAATTATTTCTCTATTTCAGGAACTTTTGGGAGGAGAATTAAATACCAGGCAGGTAATATTAAGGGGATCTTAGTAATCTTCGGAAGTGAGCAACAGTCACAATGAAACCACGTGTAGGAATAAGTTGAAATACTTGCGAGTGCTAGTACTAAGTTGAAATACTTCCGAGTGCTAAAGTTAAGCTGAATTACTGGCGTGTGTACTATAAGTTGGAAATATATAAGAAAAGGTGTGTGCAGGACTTGAAATTGGAGACGAGCACTGCCACGTGGTGAGTACTGTGTGAGTCTCAATCTGTGTATGAGACAAAGGATAAAGAGAAGTATTCGTCCATGGTATCAGTTGAGGACTCGCGTGTGTGACGAATATGTTCTTAATATTACTTTGCATGTTATGTTTCCGTGTGACGCTTGATTCAAATTCTAATACTCTGCGAGAGAAGTAAGGTGAGTCAACCATCTATCCAGCAACGCCACTTGGCTGGAATTGCACAGGAAGACGTGCATATATCCTCCAGAGATCGTGAATATGATCTTAATATATTACCTTTGCGTGTTATGTTTCCATGTGATTTTAGATTCAAACTCTAATACTCTGAGAGAAAAGCAAATTATGTCAGCTGTCTATCCAGCAACGCCACTTGGCTTGCATTGCACATGAAGGCATGCATATATCCTTCAGGGTTCGTAGTAGGAAAGAAAAGTTACGAGGTGGGGCAGTGTCGTGTGAAACTGGGATGAATACTAATTGAAGTAGGAAAGCTGAAAGTGAAGTGATTCTAACGTTGTGAATATTCTTCGTGATGTATTGTAAGTTGCCAGTGTGATGTATTTCATGTAATTTAAGTATGTGTGGTTTGCATGGGAGAGTAGCAAGATAGGTTCAAAGGCAGTGGGTTATGCATTTTCCTTTTTGTACCGCTCTGTCAGGAGGAAATTTTCGTGATGATGGGTGTGAGAGTCGAAGTGTGAGATACAGCAAAAGATCCACCATCCTATCCAGAAAGTGCACTGTAGCGTTTGATAATTACGAGACCATAAGTTGGAGAATCACCAAAGTAAAGCCATGCCCACTGGGCGGAGTTTCTCATGTGTAATTGTTGTATAAAATGTAATGGTGTGTTTAGGTTATCTTTGAATCATAATAGAATTTATCGGAATAAAAAGATACTGAAAAGAGAAAAGAGATTGGTGGCCTTGTTCTTCGAATAGTGTGTAGTCATGATATCCAGAATTTATAATGTGTGCGCCATTCATATTCAGTGCGATGGCCACGTGGTCAAAGCTGTTGGGTCAGAAATTAAATGTGGTATTGCCAGAACCTAGTGAACAATCAGAGTTGTGTAAATTCCGAATAGTCAGATGTGCGTTATCCATTTCCGTTGTGTAATATTCAAACAGGAGAATAATTTGTAGCTTAATCGTGTGTATTATAGTTCATAGTTAGTCATTGATGTTACTCAAGAAATAAATAAGAATAAATCCACTCGCTTGGCAGACCACTCATCTTTCAGGCCTGACTGCTTGAAGACACAGTATGAGCAAGGTTTGTGGGTGCCTCTCAATTAGACCTCTGATAATAAAATTAAAACAATTTGGAATATTGTTAAAAGGGAAACAGGGCAACTGCGAGCACAGAAAGACGGTGTTTCTGTCAAACTCAATGAAAAGTTTGTTAAAAACTCAGAATTAGAAATTTTTTTGTAACCATTTTAAGTATTGTAGAGAAAATAGGATCAAGCTGATTATTAGAAGATGCAAGGTTGCATGTGAAAGGGGCTATACCTATTCAATTTCATAAAACTGAAATTCACCCCACCTCTTCTACTGAAATTAGGAAAACAATCATTTCACTAAAAAGTAAAATCTCACAAGGAGTTGATGGCATTTCCAATAGAGTACTAAAAGCTTTTTCCCAACAGATAAGTAGTATACTCAGCGACATATGTAATAGCTCACTGAAATAGGGCATTTTTTGGGACAGACTGAAATATGCTATTGTTAAACCATTGCATAAAAAAGAGGATAGCTATGATGCTAACAACTACTGCACAATTTCACCTCAGACAGCCTCAGCCAAAATTATTGGAATGTAATGCACACAAGAGTAATTTCATACATTTGTAAAAAATTTGGTTTTCAGAAAGGTTTTTCGACAGAAAATGCTATCATAATTTCACTGCTCAAGTATTAAATGCTCTGAATAACTCAACATCATCCACTCGAATTTTTTGTGATCCTCAGAGACTTTTGTCTATATGAATCTTGAAATTCTTGTCGATGAGCTTAAGTGTTGCTGTGTGAATGGACAGTGCACAAATTGTTTAATTCATGTTAACTGGAAGAATTCAGAAGGTTGAAACTAACTACAGATAGTCTACAAAAATCACAAGAGTCCTCTAACTGGGAGGTACCAAGAATGGTGTTCGTCAGAGTTCAGTCTTGTATCCTTATTGTTCTCAATATATATTAATGACTTGCCACTTTATATTCATGGAGGTGAAAAGCTAGTTCTTTTTATTGATGATGCAAGTATAGTAATCACGCTTAACAGACAAGAATTAACTCAGGAAATTGTAAGTAACATCTTTCAGAAAATTATTAAGGGATTCTCTACAAATGGACTCTCACTAAATTTGAGAAAACACAGTATATACAGTTCTGTACAGTGGATGGCATAACACCATTGGTATATATGCACTTTGAATAGAAGTCTGTTGCTAAGTCAGAATATTCAAAATTTCTGGTGTATATATTGTTGAGAAATTGAATGGGAACAAACACATTTATTATCTGCTGAAACGTTTAGGTTCAGCTACTTATGCCACTAGGGTTAATGAAAATTTGGTAATAAACACATCAGTAGATTTACCTATTATGCCTATTTTCATTCACTGTGTCATATGGCGTCATATTTTGGGGCAATTCTTCATTAAGAGAAAAAGTATTCGTTGTACAAAAGTGTGTGATCAGAATAATAGCTAGAGTCCACTCAAGAGCACCTTATGCACATATATTTAGGGAATACGGGAGTCCCACAGTACCGTCTTAATTTGTATATTCACTTGTGAAATTTGTTATCAATAACCCATTCCAATTCAAAAATAATTGCAAAGTGCATAGCTGCAAATCAAGATGAAATGATGAACTTCACTGTTCTGGATTAAATCTGACTTTGGCACAAAAAGAGATGAATTATGCTACCACAAAAATCTTTGATCATTTACCAAATAGCGTCAAAAGTCTGACAGATAGGCAACTAGCATTTAAATACTAATTTAAAAAGTTTCCAAATGAGAACTCCTTCTACTCAATAGATGAATTTTTAACTATGAAGTCGTAATTGCAAAAAAAAGTAATGTAGCAGAAACTTACACTTCAGTTGCCATCTTTATGATGACAATAAGATGGTATCGCTATGCGATGTTACACCTTATTGGCTTATAATTAGAGTACTAGTACAGATTCTGAATTTGCAGTAACAAAAATTGGGGGGGGGGGGGGGGGAGGAGATGGACAGAGGGGTGGGCGGAAATAGGCATGGAGAGCAGGAAGGAGATGGACAGAGTGAGGGGGCAGGAGGACGTGGAGAGAGAGGGCAGAGCAGAAGACGGATAGAGTGTGAGAGGGAAGGAGCTGATGGACAGAGGAGGAAAGAGGAGATGGATAAAGAGAGAGGGAGGATAAGAAGGACAGAGACGGTGAGGGAGGGGGACGAAGGAGATTAGGATGTTTATCCAATTCCCATACATATTATGTGTATGCTTTCACATTTAACTGGACAGACACAGCAATGTGTGACAGGCTACGGCTGGTTTTTAATGAAAATTTATAAGACAATGCCCGCGTCACCCATGCCTGATATACGGCAACGACAGACGTGAAGGAGAGCAACATAGAAGAATAAAGAAGCGAGACTGCAGAGAAAGTACTTTTAAAGAAAAAGGAAGCAATACTAGGGCTAACAACTCATTAACAACAAGTTCATTAGGGAGTAGAGCACAAAGTTGCAGTGGAGGAAAAATAGGTAATGATATCAGCTCGTCATATACCTTAACTGGTTTATGAAACTACAGTAAATCTAAATCTCGATGACTGGATGGGCATTTAATGCGTCATCCACCCGAATACGAGGCCATAGAACTAACCAGCGTGACACCTCGCTTAGTGACTTTAAACGAGATTGTGTAGCTGAAGAGTATCAGGGTTAGACATCAGTAATCAGAGCAGAAGAAGGGAGAACATTTTATAAACTAAGCAGTAAGAACCATAGATGATCGTATACCGACCTCAGTGTCATTCCGTCGGTAAAAACCAAGCAGAGGCAAAGGACGACTGAAGCAAACGAGACCCGAAAGAAAGGAAGAGGAAGGGAAAAAGTATAACGTGTAGAAGAAGAGGAATCGGACTATTACATTTCTTACGACAGTTAACATGCTAACATTTTAGCCGTAGACAGCTAAATACTTTAGCCTTAAATGTAAATTTCGTGTGACTAGGGCCTCCCGTCGGGTAGACTGTTCGCCGGGTGCAAGTCTTTCGATTTGACACCGGCGACTTGCGCGTCGATGGAGATGAAATGATGATGATTAGGACAACACAACACCCAGTCCCTGAGTGGAGAAAAGCTCCGACCCAGCCGGGAATCGAACCTGGGTCGCTGACCCCTCACCTACCAGGGGCGGACACTTTGGCCTTGATGTATTGTAACTAACTGCAGGTGCTTCATCCCCTGCACTATTCGCCGCAATGGTATGACACTTATATCTTGTTAACGACTTCCCCTTCTTAACAGGGTTGGATCATGTGACAACAACCAGTGGGGGTCGTTCCGTGTCCTTACTGTGTGACACTACTAACAACCTGAAGACGCTGTTTTAACTCAGCGAAACCGGTCGTTAATCGATCATCATATAACAATTGCTCTCGGTTTATTCAAATTTTGTTCACCATGAATTTTAATGGCTGTGGCTGTCCGTATTAAAAAGTTGTACATTTTCCCACCATAGAGTTTAATTCGACTCTTAATCCTGTCTTTTATTTTTGTCATTGCTTCTTAGGCGTTTAGGCAGAACAGTAGGGAAGCAAGTATGCATCCTTATCTCACAATCTTTTTTAATCCGAGCGCTTCTTAAGTTTTCGTTCCTATTGTTTCTTTCTAGTTGTTGTACATTTTTTTCCCAAGGTTACACATATTTTCCTCAGAATTTCGAACATCATTCGCTAGTTCACATAGCCGAACGCTATTTCTCAGTCAGCAAATAGCATTCAGTTATCTAGTTTTCTCCTTTGTTTGCATTGTAATACGCAGTGTGAGAGCTGCCTATCGAGTGACGTTACCTGCCCTGCACATCACCCATTCCGGAAGAATATTATCTATGCCTTCCACGTTACTTGATGGCAAGGCTTCCAAAGGCCTGTTAACTCTGACTGGAACACAGGATCCCCTTCCTCCTCAATATCAGCTTTTTTCCTCCATGAAATCATCAGAGAGTTTGACGCGTCCCCTTATAAAAAATAATGAATGGCTGTGCTGATAAACCTCTTACATTATTTGCTTTCCAGACAGCTGACCAAAACTGAACGTACTCAGACATTACTCTCTTTTCTTATTCTGATCCACACTAAACTGACACACAATATTTTTAGAGCAACGCAATCTGACTTTTAATAATCCCTAAAAAAGAATGTTCCTGACTAACAGTAACCTATACCTTTCATGAATCACTTACCTCACAAACTAACTAACAGTAACCTTTACCTTTCATGAATCACTTACCTCACAAAAGTTCATGACATCCAGTCTTACAAATTTACTGTCTCTGATGGACACACGTCCAGATCATCCGCTCTCAAAACTCCACCATTTCTCTCCCCACATCCACCACTGCTGGCGGCTCACCTCCAACTGCGCAACGCTACGCGCTGGTAACATCCAGCAACTACAATATCAAATTCCATACTTACAAGTTTTTCTCTCTCCTAGAGACCTTCAGTGTTCTATACCCAGGTATACGCTCTCTCCTCTGCGTTTAACAACGGAATTCCTATTGCACTCTAGACACTTTTGCTCCTAGTCTCACGGAAGGTTGTCTCGATTTTTTTATATCCATTCTCAGACCTTACCACAACCATTCATTTTCCTTTTTTTTCGCCTTTTCTTCCATGCGGCTGCTATTTGTATCGTTCGTAAGCTACTAAGATTTTTGTATTCTTGAATTTCTTTCAACATTCTTGTACTTCCTTCTTTCGTCTGTCAATGAAAGTAGTTCTTCTGTTACGCAAGGTTTCTTCGCAGATAAATACCTTGTACGTACGTTTTTCTGTTCAACTGTGACCGTCCATTTTTGAAATGTCCAGTCCTCTTCAACTGAACTGCTTACTGTTACTCACAATAGCGTTACCTATAGCCGTAGGGAGCTTCAAATGCCTCTCGTCATTCCTGGCTACTTCTGTATCCCAGATCTTTCCACATTCATTCTTCCGGACTAGTCTTTTAAATTTTTCATTATTACTAGATTGTAGTCCAGATCTATATCTGCTGCTGGATACGCTTTACAATACAATATCTGAATCTTTGACCACGATGTAATGCAGTTGAAATACCCGCCGCGGTGGTCTAGCGGTTCAGGCGCTCAGTCCGGAACCGCGCGACTGCTACGGTCGCAGGTTCGAATCCTGCCTCGTGCATGGAAGTGTGTGATGTCCTCAGGTTAGTTAGGTTTAAGTAGTTCTAAGTTCTAGGGGACTGATGACCACAGATGTTAAGTCCCATAGTGCTCAGAGCCATTTGAACCATTTGAGCAGTTGAAACCTTCTGTGTTTACAGGCCTTTTCCAAGTATACCTCCATCTTTTGCGATTTCTGAGCAATGTATTCGCTATTATTAACTGAAATTTATTGCAGAAATCAGTTAATATTTCTCCTGTCTCATTCGTACTAATGAGCCTGTATTCTTCGGTAACTCTGTCTTCCATTTCTTTCACTATCATAGAGATTCAATCAACCGTGATTACAAGATCTTCGCCTCCGTTTTCATACTTAATTATACGTTCAAATCTCCCATATACTTTCTTTGTCTTCATGTGCTGCTTGTGATGCCGGCATATATACCTGAACTATTATTGTTGGCGTTCGTTTGCTGCACAATCAAATGAGAATAATCCTGTCACTGAACTGTTCATAGTAACCCACTCTTTGCACTACCTCCCTTTTCACGATGAGTCCTACTCCCGCTGTGCCATTTTCTGTTGCTGTAGATATTACCCGACATTCTTCTGATCAAAATTCCTTACAATTTCCTACTCCACTGCACTGACATCAATTATTTCTAGACTGAGCCTTTCCATTTCTCCTTTCATATTTTCTAGCTTCCCTACTACATTCAGACACTATAGGCTCCGACTCGCAGTAGGTTTGTGTGTGTGTTTTTGTATGTATGTATGTATGTATGTATGTGTGTGTGTGTGTGTGTGTGTGTGTGTGTGTGTGTGTGCGTGCGTGTGTGTGTGTGTGATTGTTTTTGTGTGTTTTTGGTTTACGGGCATTGAACGGCGAGGTTCTAAGCACCATTAAAAGTATTAAAAGAAACAAATGTGGATAAAAGGACTAAAAATATTGCCACAGCGTGGGGGAACAAAATGACACTCACTCACTCACTCACTCTCATTTGATTCGCAATGACCCAGACAACTACTCCAGCTCGCACGCTATAAGACAACGGAGAAAGTATAAAAGGTGCTATGCGTGGGATTAAAACATAAAGGAAACGATAGAGGAGCTGAAATAGCAGGGAAATATGCCTGGCTGACCACTTGCAAAAATTTGGGTCAGCCACTCACCCCGTTAACACATTAACAATATCTCCGTAAGATCTTAGATACGCCACGGTCTCTTTGAGGGCTTTACTAGGCGCAGCTTACTGTCTGTCACTTCCAGCCACCCTTCTTCAAATCGACTCATGACTCCGTCCCTCAGCTCTGAGGTGATAGCATGCAGGGTGATGGCACGCTGAAATATCTAAGAATCGCGTCACGCCTTCTTGGTTTCTACTAAATCCGCCCTTTCGTTTACTGCAGTACCCGTGTGCCCCGGTACTCACCAGAAAGACACTTCCTTTCGCAGTCTTTGTAGCTGGAGGAGGAAGTCCAGGCATATTCTGGATTACTTTATCTGCTGGGTACAAGCGTTGAAGAGAGTGATGGGCACTCATGGAAGGCACTCAGGGAGTCTGAAGAGACAAGACATTTAGTAACCTAAAAAAGTCTCCTTTGCTGCAGCCCTCAAGATTGTATATAGTACTGCGCCGAAGACAAAGTCTTGATGCAGTCGGATCTTGAGGACGCTGTCAGAGAAAACAGAGCAACCAACGGAGTCTCCCTGTTTAGACACATCCTCAAACAGAGCTAGAATTGTGGAGCTCATTTAAAATGTTATAAAATAAGGTATTAAAACATATTTTGGTATGAAACCTCTCTTGTATTGCACTAAATATTAAATTATTCTGGGTTCTGCAGTAACCAGTGGCAAGCGGTTAGAAACGGAGTCCTCCTTATTTGACAGCTAGAATTGTGGTGCTCAGATCAAATATCGCAAAATAATCTTTTAAAACATATTCAGCGGTGCAATATCTCTTGTATTGCACTAAATCGAAAATTAATCTGGGTCTCTGCAGTAAACAGTGTGGCAGGAGGTTCAAACCTTGAACTAGATTTGTAATTACTCTGCGCCAAATAACTTCAGTACACGCTGCGCATGGATCCCATACGGCCTTATTGCTCAAGGACGATCGGAGAAAAGACGTTGGGGTATGGTATGCAGATGAAGTCGGAGCTGCGAGGAATTCACATAGTGGCGGTTCGCCAGTTTCAGCGTAGAGACTGGGTATGTGGCTGGTTTGGTAAGCATCGGTGGCCACCCTCACGGTGGACAGCATCAATGATCTCTTACTGAGCAGTAGAATTTGTATCCATAATCTAGCCGCGATCGCACGAAAGCTGAATAAAACTGTAGTTGCCAGCCCCGTTCTCTCCCAGAAAACTGTGTCAAAGGCGCTTTAAGAAGTTCAGTGCCTTCTTGGTTACGACTTTCATGTCTTTCAGGTGTGGTAACCACGATAGTTTGGAGTAAAAAATGAGACCCAAAAACCTCACCGAATCTTAAAAATCAACAACAGTGTCCGTATTCAAGCCAGGTAAATGAAAAACAAAATTCTCCTGCTCAAAACGATCTGACTGCACTTCACCAGCTAAGGACCTATAAAACCGATTACATAGCAATGACCGTATGAAGATGGGGAGATGGCCACGAAAGCACCATTGGCAGAGCTTCCCTAGAGTAGTCTAGACTACGAGTACTGACTCATCAAGTAGAGTCTTACACCTTAATAGTTTCAAAGTGACGTTTACGTACGAAAGCCTGCTGAAGAGCCGCCTCTAACCCGGTCAGATTTTCAACAGTAGACCGAAATCTCTGAAGAGTTGCCTGGTCTCTAATATCGAGACCAACTGACGGTTAACCATTCACTCCAGGACATTCTTACATAGCTCATTAAGACAACTCTCCGGTAACTACTGGAATATGTTCGGTCCTTTCCTAGTTTCAGAAGAGGAAGCAAAATTGACTCTCTCCACGAGATGGGAAAGTAATGTATCTTCCATATCAAGTTAAAATATTCAAGGAGGATTTCCTTTTACAGTGATGACAAATGTCTAAGCATGGTGTACCGGATTTGATCGCGACTGGGTGCGCTAATCACGAGTCTTAGTGACGAGACAACCTCCCACTTGGAGAAAGTGCAGTGGCACGAGAACGGTTGGATCTGAAATGGAAATATCATGTGGCTCTGACCTCCCGTCAGGTAGTTCGGTCGCCTGGTGCCAGTCTTTTGAGTTGACGCCACTTTGGCGATTTGCATGTCGACAGGCACAAAGAAGGTAGCTACGAAGAAACCATGGGTAACAGAGAAGAAATACTTCAGTTGATTGATGAAAGGAGGAAGTACAAACATGTTCCGGGAAAATCAGGAATACAGAAATACAAGTCGCTGAGGAATGAAATAAATAGGAAGTGCAGGGAAGCCAAGACGAAATGTCTGCAGGGAAAATGTGAAGACATCGAAAAAGATATGATTGTCGGAAGGACAGACTCAGCATACAGGAAAGTCAAAACAACCTTTGGTGACATTAAAAGCAACGGTGATAACATTAAGAGTGCAACGGGAATTCCACTGTTAAATGCAGAGGAGAGAGCAGATAGGTGGAAAGAATACATTGAAAGTCTCTATGAGGGTGAAGATTTGTCTGATGTGATAGAAGAAGAAACACGAGTCGATTTAGAAGAGATAGGGGATCCAGTATTAGAATCGGAATTTAAAAGAGCTTTGGAGGACTTACAGTCAAATAAGCAGAAGGGATAGATAACATTCCATCAGAATTTCTAAAACATTAGGGGAAGTGGCAACAAAACGACTATTCACGTTGGTGTGTAGAATATATGAATCTGGCGACATACCATCTGACTTTCGGAAAAGCATCATCCACACAATTCCGAAGACGGCAAGAGCTGACAAGTGCGAGAATTACCGTACAATCAGCTTAACAGCTCATGCACCGAAGCTGCTTACAAGTATAATATACAGAAGAACGGAAAAGAAAATTGAGAAAGCGCTAGGTGACGATCAGTTTGGCTTTAGGAAAAGTAAAGGCACGAGAGAGGCAATTCTGACGTTACGGCTAGTAATGGAAGCAAGGCTAAAGAAAAATCAAGACACGTTCATAGGATTTGTCGACCTGGAGAAAGCGTTCGACAATATAAAATGGTGCAAGCTGTTCAAGATTCTGAAAAAAGTAGGGGTAAGCTATAGGGAGAGACGGGTCATATACATTATGTACAACAACCATGAGGGAATAATAAGAGTGGACGATCAAGAACGAAGTGCTCGTATTAAGAAGGGAGTAAGACAAGGCTGTAGCCTTTCGCCCCTACTCTTCAATCTGTACATAGAGGAAGCAATGATGGAAATAAAAGAAAGGTTCAGGAGTGGAATTAAAATACAAGGTGAAAGGATATCAATGATACGATTCGCTGATGACATTGCTATCCTACTGAAAGTGAAGAAGAATTAAATGATCTGCTGAACGGAATGAACAGTCTAATGCGTACACAGTATGGTTTGAGAGTAAATCGGAGAAAGACGAAGGTAGTGAGAAGTGGTAGAAAGGAGAACAGCGAGAAACTTAACATCAGGATTGATGGTCACGAAGTCAATAAAGTTAAAGAATTCTGCTACCTAGGCAGTAAAATAACCAATGACGGACGGAGCAAGGAAGACACCAAAAGCAGACTTGCTATGGTAAAAAAGGCATTTCTGGCCAAGAGAAGTCTACTAATATCAAATACCAGCCTTAATTTGAGGAAGAAATTTCTGAGGATGTACGTCTGGAGTACAGCATTGTATGGTAGTGAAACATGGACTTTGGGAATACCGGAACAGAAGAGAATCGAAGCATTTGAGATGTGGTGCTATAGACGAATGTTGAAAATTAGGTGGACTGATAAGATAAGGAATGAGGAGGTTCTACGCAGAATCGGAGAGGAAAGGAATATGTGGAAAACACTGATAAGGAGAAGGGACAAGATGATAGGACATCTGCTAAGAGATGAGGGAATGACTTCCATGGTACTAGAGGGAACTGTAGAGGGCAAAAACTGTAGAAGAAGACAGAGATTGGAATACGTCAAGCAAATAATTGAGGACGTAGGTTGCAAGTGCTACTCTGAGACGAAGAGGTTAGCACAGGAAAGGAATTCATGGCGGGCCGCATGAAACCAGTCAGTAGAAATGTCGGCAGGGATGAGAGGGTGATGTTAAAGCCAACACCCACTCCCTGAACGGAGAAGATCTCCGACGCAGACGGGATTCTAACCCGGGCCCGTTGGCATGACAGTCTGTTGCGCTGACCACTCAGCTATTCGGGTGGACTGGACCTGAAATATAACTTGCCTTTGCCTACAGTCGCACGATAGCGCGAAACACCTGGTGCTGGCTGGCAATGGCGGTAGTCCTTGAAAAATGCTCTGCCATTGTCTGAGCGACGTCTCTGAGCGTTATTTGGGGACATCCCTGTTTCAGCACTGCTGTTGTTGGTAAATGACCATATTTACCGGAAATCTCCGTAATTAGTTACCATACTTTTGTAGAACAAATGGAACAGTTGATAGAGTCCAACAATGTTTCCCGTCACCTCTTCTTGCTCTGCTTAACTACACGTCGAACCTTGGCTGTCGGCCGTCCGCGGTGGTCTCGCGGTTCTAGGCGCTCAGTCCGGAACCGCGCGACTGCTACGGTCGCAGGTTCGAATCCTGCCTCGGGCATGGATGTTTGTGATGTCCGTAGGTTAGTTAGGTTTAATTAGTTGTAAGTTCTAGGCGACTGATGACCACAGATGTTAAGTGACATAGTGCTCAGAGCCATTTGAACCATTTGAACTTGGCTCTCGCAACTCGAAAGGTTGTGAAGTTATCTGCTGCTGGTTGGTATTTCAAGCGTCGGATAGCCGCACGCCTGACCCGGATTGCTGAGCGGCAGACATATGTCCACCAAGTTAAAGAGTGCCTCCTAAGATGACCTGAGTGCCTTAGGATGGTTAAGTCAGTGGCCCTATGGATCACTGAGGTCATGTTCCCCACCCATTCCTGAACACTGTGTAGGTGTTCGGAAACGGCCAGCCGGCTGAACAGCTTCCAGTTAGAACCGCTGACCATCCACTTCGATGGCTTCCTTTCAAGTAATGCCCTATTCAGTAGGTGGATCTATAATGAAAGTGATCACTAGAATGGAGGTCGTCACTTGCTTCCAAGTGAGCGGAGCCTGCAAGGGGAAAAGAAAGGGTCAATGACTGAGGTCGAGCCAGTAGCAGCTGAAAAATGACTGGGCCTGTGTTGAGGATGCACAACTCCTGAGATATCATGAAGCTTTCCAAAACTCGACCTCAAGAGCAAGTACAGTTCGACTCCCATAGTACATTATGGGCATTGAAATCACCCAGTAGAATAAGTGGTCGGGAGGAGTTGTTCTAGTAGACCTGGAAAAGCCTCAGACGCTAGCGCATCCTGTGGAGGTAAATACAGTAAATTGTGATCTTCTGTCCCACATGAAGTTCAACAGATACTGCTTGCAGGCCAGTAACCAAGTAGAGAGAGCAGAGGAATGGTGAATGTTAGTGACAATCACAGCAACCTTGCCCTTGGCCCTTTCTCCAGTCAAGTCATCCTTTCAATGGAGGTATAGCCGTGTAGCACAGGTTCGTCAGTGGCTTTCAAATGTGTTTCTGGTGAACACGAGCATAGGGGTTGTGCCTGTGCTATGAGTTTCAGTTCGTCCACACATGTCCTGGACCTAGTCACGTTCGACTGATGCATGGGAGCTATTTTAATGAGAGTGGCACTTTCACCTTCTCTCTCTGCCAGGGTGGGTAGCTCACACAGGCAGAGGTTCGGGTGCTCTGAAATAGCTGCAGCTAAGCACCCGCGCTGACAAACACAGGTAGTAGTGCCGACACTAGCAACCTCGTTCGTGTAGCGGCATCAGCTGTCGGATTAGGCTTTTTAAGAGCGGAAGCGAAAGATTTAGTGGACGTGGAAGCCTGCATGGGCTTAGAGATATTTTTGGGCTCACCATACGCAGTGCACATCGTTGTTTTAATGTCCTTTTCTTCAAGGAAGACACTGCAGTTCCTACTCCTGACATGATGATCCCAGCAGCAGTTGGCACACTTTGGAGAAAATGGACAATAGGCTCCTTCTTGGCGGCCTTACTGGCCTTGATAGGCTCTGGGAGTTAAGTGCTATTGAAAGTAACGATAAAGGACTCGTATTTTACCAGATCCCCATAGACTTATTTGATGACATTTTTCACATCAACGATACCTTCGTGAGCCCACTCATATTTCAGTTCATCCTGGGAATATCGGCAAGATCTGTACAGGACAAAACACCTTGCTGTAGTTCACGGCGTGTAGCTCCGTTTCAGTTGCATATTGCCTAAGGCATTTAGCTATCCAGAGATTCAGCGCTTGCTAGAAAACAGAATTTTCAACCAACAGTGCTGCAGTGCTCCACTGTACAGTCACTTGACTGATTTTAAAGTGCCAGAATGTCCTCCAAACCTTATTGAATACAGGAAGGAACTTTGTTTTAACTATTAAAACACATTCTAATTAGCTGCATGGATGTGTGTGATGTCCTTAGGTTAGTTAGGTTTAAGTAGTTTTGTCTAGGCGACTGATGACCTCAGATATTAAGTCCCATAGTGCTTAGAGCCACTTGAACTGACTCATCGGGGGTCTGTCAGCAAGCAATGCCGATGGTCTGTAAACTATGCTTATTATTTTGCATCTAACATCTTTTCCGCAGATTTGATTTTAACATCATGCAAAACTGCCATTGTATATGATTTAGATAAAAGATACGTAAATGATAAAGTACAAAGCACTCGACCTGTTCATTATTTTCTTCCTAATATAATGACTGCTTTATATCCGCTGCAAATTTTCGCGCTGCAGTACCTTCTAAGACCCCCTCTGGATAGTGCTTCGTGCTGAACACTCATCTCGCTTCTCTCTTTATTACCCTCTGGTGTCGCCTAAGAGACTGCTCCCGCAGCATATAAAGTTCCGATTTTCCCCAGAGTTGAAGTACTAACGAAAGGAAATGAATCCCAACTGAGGCAAAGTTATATTCGCTAGTTTTCATCTACAGAAGAAGTTCCATTTATTATTCATTGTAGGTTTATTCTGATTCCTCCTCGTTTTCCTTAGTATTCTTTCACATCCGTCTGTGTGTCTTTTCGGTGAATGTACAGTTGGTTTCACCATTGCTTGTGTACAGACCAGGTACAAAAGTCTGTAACGCGGCTCTCGATTCTATAGTGTGAATACCTTTCTTGCTTCGCAACGTGGATTGAAGCCCGATAGGACGTTCAGTGCCCTGTAGAGCAGTATACTTTAACAGGTATTTGAAAAGAAATAGTTAAAATTAAAATCTGTGATCTACTCTAGGTTGACGTAGGTGAGATAAGCGACTTCAGTGAGGCCTAATGACACTTGCTTTGCTTAATACTGAAACGTGTATGTGTGAAACTGCTTCAACTTCGAACCTTCCTGGCAGATTAAAACTGTGTGCCCGACCGAGACTCAAACTCGGGACCTTTGCCTTTCGCGGGCAAGTGCTCTACCAACTGAGCTACCCAAGCACGACTCACGCTCCGTCCTCACAGCTGTACTTCTGCCAGTACTTCGTCTCCTACCTTCCAAACCTTACAGGTATGAAATATTCAAGTACACTATGTGATCAAAAGTATCAGGACACATGGCTGAAATTGACTTACAAGTTCACGGCGCCCTACTATGGTAATGCTGCAATTCAGTATGATGTTGGCCTACCCTTAGCCTTGATGTCAGCTTCCACTCTCGCAGGTATACGTTCAATCAGGTGCTGGAAAGTTTCTTGGGGAATGGCAGCCCATTCTTCAAGGAGTGCTACACTGAGGAGAGATATCGGTCTCGGTCGGTGAGGCCTGGCACGAAGTCGGCGTTCCAAAACATCCCAAAGGCTTCAGGTCAAGACTCTGTGCAGGCCAGTCCGTTACAGGCATGTTATGGTCGTGTAACCACTCCGCCACAGGCCATGCATTATGAACAGGTACTCGATCGTGTTGAAAGATGCAAACGTCATCCCCGAATTGATCTTCGACAGTGGGAAGCAAGAAAGTGCTTAAAACATAAATGTAGGCCTGTGCTGTGATAGTGCCACGCAAAACAACAAGGGGTGCAAGCCCTCCTTCATGAAAAACACGACCACACCATAACACCACCGCCTCCGAATTTTACTGTTACTACACACGCTGCTAGATGACGTTCTTCTGGCATTCGCCATACCCACACCCTGCCATTGGATCGCCACATTATGTACCGCGCTTCGTCACTCTCACAACTTTTTTCCACTGTTCAGTCGTCCAATGTCTACGCTCCTTACACCAAGCCACGCGTAGTTTGGCAGTTACCGGCGTGATGTGTGGCTTCTGAGCAGCCGCTCGACCATGAAATCCAAGTATTCTCACCTCCCGCCTAACTGCCATGGTACTTGCAGTGGCTCCAGATGCAGTTTGGAATTCTGTGTGATGGTACTGTTATCGGCGACTGTGCCGCTAAAGCGGAGTTATTGAACGCAGTTTTCCGAATTCCTTCACCAGGGAAGACGAATGGAATATTCCAGAATTTGAGACACGAACATCTGCTAGCATGAGTTTCTTAGAAGTAGTTACCTTCGGGGTTGCGAAGCAACTCAAATCGCTTGATACGGGTAAGTCTTCAGGTCCAGATTGTATACCGATTAGGTTCCTTTCAGATTCGCTGATACTATAGCTCCCTACTTAGCACTCATATACAACCGCTCGCTCACCGATAGATCTGTACCTACAGATTGGAAAATTGCGCAGGTCGCACCACTGTTCAAGAAGGGTAGTAGGAGTAATCCATTTAACTACAGACCTATATCATTGACGTCGGTTTGCAGTAGGGTTTTGGAGCATATACTGTATTCAAACATTATGAATCACCTCGAAGGGAACGATCTATTGACACGTAATCAGCATGGCTTCAGAAAACATCGCTCTTGTGCAACGCAGCTAGCTCTTTATTCGCACGAAGTAATGGCCGCTATCGACAGGGAATCTCAAGTTGATTCCGTATTTCTAGATTTCCGGAAAGCTTTTGACACCGTTCCTCATAAGCGACTTCTAATCAAGCTGCGGAGCTATGGGGTATCGTCTCAGTTGTGCGACTGGATTCGTGATTTCCTATCAGGAAGGTCGCAGTTCGTAGTAATAGACGGAAAATCATCTAGTAAAACTGAAGTGATATCAGGTGTTCCCCAGGGAAGCGTCCTGGGACCTCTACTGTTCCTGATCTATATAAATGACCTGGGTGACAATCTGAGCAGTTCTCTTAGACTGTTCGCAGATGATGCTGTAATTTACCGTCTAGTAAGGTCATCCGAAGACCAGTATCAGTTGCAAAGCGATTTAGAAAAGATTGCTGTATGGTGTGTCAGGTGGCAGCTGACGCTAAATAACGAAAAGTGTGAGATGATCCACATGAGTTCCAAAAGAAATCCGTTGGAATTCGATTACTCGATAAATAGTACAATTCTCAAGGCTGTTAATTCAACTAAGTACCTGGGTGTTAAAATTACGAACAACTTCAGTTGGAAGGACCACATAGATAATATTGTCGGGAAGGCGAGCCAAAGGTTGCGTTTCATTGGCAGGACACTTAGAAGATGCAACAAGTCCACTAAAGAGAAGGCTTACACTACACTCGTTCGTCCTCTGTTAGAATATTGCTGCGCGGTGTGGGATCCTTACCAGGTGGGATTGACGGAGGACATCGAAAGGGTGCAAAAAAGGGCAGCTCGTTTTGTATTATCACGTTATAGGGGAGAGAGTGTGGCAGATATGATACACGAGTTGGGATGGAAGTCATTACAGCATAGACGTTTTTCGTCACGGCGAGACCTTTTTACGAAATTTCAGTCACCAACTTTCTCTTCCGAATGCGAAAATATTTTGTTGAGCCCAGCCTACATAGGTAGGAATGATCATCAAAATAAAATAAGAGAAATCAGAGCTCGAACAGAAAGGTTTAGGTGTTCGTTTTTCCCACTCGCTGTTCGGGAGTGGAATAGTAGAGAGATAGTATGATTGTGGTTCGATGAACCCTCTGCCAAGCACTTAAATGTGAATTGCAGAGTAGTCATGTAGATGTAGATGTAGATGATGTCTGCCTATTACACATTACGACGTTCTTCCACTGTCGGCGGTCTTTGTCAGTCAACAGATGAGGTCGGCCTGTACGCTTTTGTGCTGTACGTACCCTTTCCCGTTTCCATTTTACCATCACATCGAAAACTGTGGACCTAGGGGTGATTAGGAGTGTGGAAATCTTGCGTACAGACGTAGGATACAAGTGGCACCCAATCACCTGACCACGTTCGTAGTCCGTCAGTTCCGTGGAGCACCACATTATGCTCTCTCTTGATGTCTAATGACTACTGAGGTCGATGATATGGAGTACCTGGCAGTAGGTGGCTGCACAATGCACCTAATATGAAAAACGTATGTTTTTGTTGGTGTCTGGATACTTTTGATCACGTAATGTAAGTCTGCCACTTACGTAAAACATGAAAAAAGAGAAGTATATTTATGGTAATCGAGACAACTGATGTATTCATAGTTAAGAACATGTACACAACTCAGTACCTCGTGGCGATAATTCTGTCCAGATTACTTAATACAAAACTAAGATTCTATTTGCTGCAAAAATAATCGCAAATCATTTATTCAGTAGTAAACTGACAGTCTTTGAACATTTAAAGCCTTAAAATTAGAGCTATTCCAGAATGAAATGAATTTAAAAAGGAGCTATTCACTAGGATCCAAGTATGAAAGAATATTGCCGCTTGGAATACTACAAATGAAAAACTTGTCTAACCTCATCACACTGTAAATTGTCTCTAGTGCTGAATATAAATCCGATTCACCTTAGCATGCATCTTGCATGTTCTGAAGACTGTTCAAAACCATGGGCCTGCATCTATCAAATGTAATTTCATTAGAATAGCACTCTTTCTCAGATAATGGCTCATAAATGAGATGCATCTTGTGTTGTTGTTCTTGTTGTGGTCTTCAGTCCTGAGATGCAGCTCTCCATGCCACCCTATCCTGTGCAAGTTTCTTCATCTCCCAGTACCTACTGCAACCTACATCCTTCTGAATCTGCTTAGTGTATCCATCTCTTGGTCTCCCTCTACGATTTTTACCCTCCACGCTGCCCTTCAATGCAAAATTTGTGATCCCTTGGTGCCTCAGTGTCCGCAACTCGTGGTCGTGCGGTAGCGTTTTCGCTTCCCGCGCCCGGGTTCACGGGTTCGATTCCCGGCGGGGTCTGGGATTTTCTCTGCCTCGTGATGACTGGGTGTTGTGTGCTGTCCTTAGGTTAGTTAGGTTTAAGTAGTTCTAAGTTCTAGGGGACTGATGACCATAGCTGTTAAGTCCCATAGTGCTCAGAGCCATTTTTCGATGCTTCAGAACATGTCCTACCAACCGGTCCCTTCTTCTCGTCAAATTGTGCCACAAACTTCTCTTCTCCCCAATTCTATTCAATACCTCCTCATTAGTTATGTGATCTACCCATCTAATCTTCCGCATTCTTCTGTAGCACCACATTTCGAAAGCTTCTATTCTCTTCCTGTCCAAACTATTTATCGTCCATGTTTCACTTCCATACATGGCTACACTCCATACGAATAGTTTCAGAAACGACTTCCTGACACTTAAATCTATACTCGATGTTAACAAATTTCTCTTCTTCAGAAACGCTCTTCTTACCATTGCCAGTCTACATTTTATATCTTCTGTACTTCGATCATCATCAGTTGTTTTGCTCCCCAAATAGCAAAACTCCTTTACTTTTTTAAGTGTCTCATTTCCTAATCTAATTCCCTCAGCATCGCCCGACTAAATTCGACTACATTCCATTTTCCTCGTTTTGCTTATGTTGATGTTCATCTTATAGCCTCCTTTCAAGACACTGTCCATTCCGTTCAACTGCTCTTCCCAGTCCTTTGCTGTCTCTGAAAGAATTTAACCATACAGTAAAGCTGCATGCCCTCGGGAAAAATTACGGCTGTTGTTTCCCCTTGCTTTCAGCCGTTCGCAGTACCAGCACAGCAAGGCCGTTTTGGTTATTGTTACAGGGTCAGATCAGTCAATCATCCAGACTGTTACCCCTGCAACTACTGAAAAGGCTGCTACCTCTCTTCAGGAACAACACGTTTGTCTGGCCTCTCAACAGATTCCCCTCCGTTGTGGTTTCACCTACGGTACGGCCATCTGTATCGCTTAGCCACGCAAGCCTCCCCACCAACGGCGAGGTCCATGGTTCATGGGGAGGACGCATCTTATAACACTCCGAATGTAATGGCTGACTTTCTTCGAACATGGACCGACATAGCATTCTAAACCGCCGAGGGTCGCCAGTGGCTGGCACCCAAACATCTCTCCAAACTCCAAAGATTTATTGCCGATACAATCACTAGTAGAAAGGTTGCGAAAGTATCTCAATTGATACATGTCGAAGTATTCAAAGGAAAAAGTAAAATAAACATTATATATCTTGAAAAAGGCAAAGCAGGTGCTGAGAAAATGAAAGAGTCAAATAACAATCGCCTTTCAGAACGTTACATAACAAATAAGTGGCAGTATTATGAAATCACGCTTAAACACATACACAAAGGATATAAAAGTGGAAAAAATTCATACGATATATAATAACGAAGGTATTTTGTAGTTGACGTAGTGCTAATCAACAAATATAGAGGCCTTCAGGTACAATTTGATCTACTTATTACGTTATATGGAAACAACAATTTTTTGAAATGAATTTAATGCACGTAGTTGTAATTTAGTAATTTATTCGTTTGTACTTAAATCTAAATTCCTAGGGCGAAATAACTCTACAAAATGTTTTTTTGTCTATAGAGCAGAGCAGTTCAGCTCATCGTCGACATTCACAATGGAGTTTGTGATAGAGTACCGTTAATTCTCTCGCAGCCTTATCTATAACTCTGTAACTTTTTGTATACCTAGAAATTAAATGGCACATATTATGAAGAGTGACAGTGCCATGCCTCACAAACATTAGTTCTTGCAGGAAGCAATCCTATCTCCGCAGCCGGCCGCGATGGCCGAGCGGTTCTAGGCGCTAGCGTGACTGCTACGGTCGCATGTTCGAATCCTGCTTCGGGCATGGATGTATGTGATGTCCTTAGGTTAGTTAGGTTTAAGTTGTTCTAAGTTCTAGGGGACTGATGACCTCAGATCTAAAGTCCTATAGTGCTCAGAGCCATTTGAACCTTCTCCGCAATTGGTGGCCACTACTTCTAGCTCGTCTCGTTGTTCAACTAAGAGTAACATATTTTTTCCACATAACACCGGTCTCTCCGTCTCTATATACGTAAAATATTATTAAATCAGAGTGCCGTTTACAGTACGCTTTCTACTATTCCTATGTGTCAGCCGAAGGAAGGAAGGTAAATTATGATTAAACGTCGCGTCGATATCGTGGTCATTAGAGACGGAAGCAATCTCGAAACGTTATAGCATAGGATAGGAAACCATCTCGGCTCTCGCCTGGGACGATTTAGGGAGATATGGATGGCTGGACGGGGATTTGAACTATTGACCTCACGATTGCGGGCCCACTGTCCTAACCACGGCGCCACCTCGCTCTGTTGTCTCGGCGGAGCGAAAACAAAGTCTCCCTAGAAATTACACAATGGATTTTTGTCCGGATTTGCACGGCCGAACGAAGAGTGGAAGAGGACAAATAGGGAAAAAAAGTTTAATTGCTTGAAAGTAATGAGTGTAATTAAGAAAAACTTAATTAGTGATTGGAGGGAGAACCGAAATATTTCACGAACAGTTGCTGTTGACTATGAAAATGAAGTGTCAAAAAGTTCATCTCTTCAAGGCCTAGCTAAAATCTGAATGTGACATTAAACAAAAATATAACAATAGAATTTTTTTGTTTTTTGAAAATAAACGGTCAGTTGTTTTGCGAAATGATTCGTCTAGAAGTATGAATTAAAACGAAGTAGTGGAACATTTGATGCTCGAAATACAGTAGAGCAAATGAGGTGCTGGTTGAGAATTTAAATTTCAGTTTTTATCTTATAACCTTGGTTTCTTAAATTCTAGGGAATATTTGTCTGGTGGGTGTAACGTCTCTTAGCAAAAGACATATTATATGTGGTAAAAAAGAAAAGGAGAAAAGAATAATTGAACTGGATGATTGTAATTGCGTGGATAAAGATTGTGTGAACTTTATGTAATAAAGTGAAAGCATTATGTGTCATGTTCTGTTCTTGTATAGAATTATTTACAGATTTTTTTTTATTTAGATAATATCTGTGTCGGCGAGTACTGAAACCGCCACAGACGATACTTATTAAATATCAAACAAAGATGAGAATATGTGACTAGTATAAATAGTAAAGACCGAACATTGTCTCTGTCATCTTCTTGTAGTTACGTGAGTAGGAAGAGCCTGTGACGTTATATTGTACGCTTGCGTAGCATTCTTTTGTCAAGATTGAGAGAGGGACGCCATTAGACATTGATTTGGAAAGGTGTGTAATAACTTAATCTGTTTAAATGTTTTGAATAGAATTACTTAGTGAAAACTTGAATTATGATTTGTAATAAGCTTGCCTGGTATTTTATCCCATCCTTTTAAGGCATTTTAAGTTATTTAAATATTATTCGTGGTGCAGAGCTGCGCTACGAACTAACGAGCCGCTGCCCCGGCGCGTTCAAACTGCATTAAATGAAATCAATCATACCGCAAAGAAGCGGACAGGTAATAGTGAACTAAAATTATTTCTTTCAGCTTTCGGAATTGCAGAGCAGAGCAGCAGATTTTATGATGTGTTTTACAGGTTGACGCGGGCTTCTGATGATATATTACTAACAGTGCAAAAAGATAATTTACCTTCATAACATAAAAGAAATCTTGCTGTGAGTATTTCTGGTCTGGCAAACATTACAGTAAAAACATCTTTTTTTCTGATAATAGTCTCATGTTCTCGTGTTAGTCGTGGTACTTGTTGGTGTTTTACTGTTAACAAAAATCAACTGCAAAATTTTGATGTTGAACAATCATTGCGTACTGTAACATCAGTATTGATAACGAAGTAATTTTCATTAACCTTTTCAATAACTATAAAGTAAGGAAGATATGTTGAATTTCATGGCGAGTTACAGTAACGAAAAAATGTTCCTTTAATAGAAAGCCAGATCCAGAATAATAAGAACATAATACATTTTGTTTTGTTGAAAATTAACGATCCAAAGAAAGTCACAGCACAGCATCAGTAAAAGGAATTTCGGGGCTCTTTTCGTAGCAACATATTTTATCTCATATATTAGTTGTTACGCGAGTAATAGTAAAACAAAGCAAATAATAGCCAGCGAAACGGGTTATGTAGACCGTGCAGTCTCATTTAGTGCATCATTTACAGACACATTAAACGCATCTCAAATCATTGTACAGAATATTAGACCGTTTCCCAAAAATGTCATTATTTAAACCATTAATAAAATAATTGGAAATGTACTCTGACGGAAAAGAAACCAACAGTGAGAAGGAATTGTGCGGCAACGAAAGTTTGTAGGCGTGTGCTACATCTGAAAGATGATGATTTCTATTCAAATTTCGCACCAGTCGTACAAAAGTGGCGCTAATAGTGCGACTGTAAGGATGCGCGACAAGTTTGCTTTATAAATACATTCTGTGACGATCGTGAGCATTAGTTGCCTTTGAGATTGGTCGTGAAGAGTTGATGTTAGTCAAGAATGCCTTTAAGACGACGAAGTGCCATTATAAATACCTCACTGGGTTTGAACGGGATCGTGAATACGCCTAAGAGAATCGGGATGTTGCTTCTGCGATACTGCAAAAATACTTGACAGGAATGTAGCCACTGTACATGATTGCTGGAAAGGGTGGTCACGGGAATCTGTGACTTCAGTGGTGTTAAATGTGAGCTCATTGGAGGACAGAGTGGATGTCTGCTGTGTTTTCTGATGAACAGTGGTTCTGCTTCACTAATAGTGATGGCTGTATGGTGGTTAGGAGGCCTGTTGAGGACCTGCAAGCAAACTGTCTACGTGCTGGACACACTGGACGTACACCTGGAGTTATGGTCTGGGGTGCGATTTCGTATGGCAGAGGAGCACCCTGACTGCAAATATGTACGTCAGTTTGGTGATTCGACCTGTTTTGCTGCCATTCATGAACAGCGTTCCAGGGGGTGCTTTCCAACAGCATAACCCTCGCCCACATACCGGTTACGTAAACCAACATGCTGTACGGAGTATCAATGTGTTACCTTGGGCTGCTGGATCAACAGATCTGTCTCGGAGTCGAGCACGTAAGAGATATCATTGGGCGAGAACTCCAGAGTCATCCACAAGCAGCATTAACAGTCGCTGTATTGACCGATCAAATGCGACATCCATGGAACTCTATCCCACAAACTGATATTCGACTCCTGTACAACTCAATGCATGCATCTTTGCGCGCTTGCATTCGACATTCTGGCGGTTACACCGGTTATTAATGATCACCGTTTCATATTTGCAATGCCTTATTCCGCACTTGCCTACAGTAAATCTAATCATAACTTAACACTTCCGGGCTGAGATGCCGTGGTCCACACATAAAACTCTCCCCTGACGTTTCGCCTTCGACTGCGGAAGACATACTCCGAGGACAACGGCAGTTCGCCCATTGTCCTCTGAGGATGCCTTTCGCAGACAAAGGTGAAATGTCAGGGGAGAGTTTTATGTATGGACCACGACATCTCAGCCCGGAAGTGTTAAGTGATGACAACATCTACATCTACATGATTACTCTGCAATTCACATTTAAGTGCTTGGCAGAGGGTTCATCGAACCACAATCATACTATCTCTCTACCATTCCACTCCCGAACAGCGCGCGGGAAAAACAAACACCTAAACCTTTCTGTTCGAGCTCTGATTTCTCTTATTTTATTTTGATGATCATTCCTACCTATGTAGGCTGGGCTCAACAAAATATTTTCGCATTCGGAAGAGAAAGTTGGTGACTGAAATTTCGTAAATAGATCTCGTCGCGACGAAAAACGTCTTTGCTTTAATGACTTCCATCCCAACTCGCGTATCATATCTGCTACACTCTCTGCCCTATTACGTGATAATACAAAACGAGCTGCCCTTTTTTGCACCCTTTCGATGTCGTCCGTCAATCTCACCTGGTAAGGATCCCACACCGCGCAGCTATACTTTAACAGAGGACGAACGAGTGTAGTGTAAGCTGTCTCTTTAGTGGACTTGTTGCATCTTCTAAGTGTCCTGTCAATGAAACGCAACCTTTGGCTCGCCTTCCCCACAATATTATGTGGTCTTTCCAACTGAAGTTCTTCGTAATTTTAACACCCAGGTACTTAGTTGAATTGACAGTCTTGAGAATTGTACTGTGTATCGAGTAATCGAATTCCAACGGATTTCTTTTGGAACTCATGTGGATCACCTCACACTTTTCGTTATTTAGCGTCAACTGCCACCTGACACACCATACAGCAATCTTTTCTAAATCGGTTTGCAACTGATACTGGTCTTCGGATGACCTTACTAGACGGTAAATTACAGCATCATCTGCGAACAAGCTAAGAGAACTGCTCAGATTGTCACCCAGGTCATTTATATAGATCAGGAACAGCAGAGGTCCGAGGACGTTTTCCTGGGGAACACCTGATATCACTTCAGTTTTACTCGATGATTTGCCGTCTATTACTACCAACTGCGACCTTCCTGACAGGACAACACCTGCCGTGAAAGCCTTCATTCTGTGATCTTCTAATGTTAATCACTGACATTTGGTTCAAATGGCTCTGAGCACTATGGGACGTAACATCTGAGGTCATCAATCACCTAGAACTTAGAACTACTTAAACCTAACTAAGCTAAGGACATCACACACACATCCATGCCCGAGGCAGGATTCGAACCTGCGACCGTAGCAGTCGCGCGGTTCCGGACTGAAGGGCCTAGAACCGCTCTCCACAGCGGCCGGTTGACTGACATTTCACCTAGACAAACTTTTTCCCGAAATTTCATTATTCTACGTTAATTATCTTCTACTGTTGATATTTTTTTTGTCAGTGTTTTACAGAGCCAAGTAAAAAATTAAAACGTTACACAGACTATGCAAGATTCGAAATTGTTTCACACGTCACTAACAGATGGCACTAGTTGTTACTTTCAGAAAGCGTTGGCGCATAAACTGAAATGCATCGAAGCGAATTATTTAGTAAACTGAGTATGGAAAGGAAGAAAACTTAAACTGCGAGTTAATTACAGTGTTCTGCACAGACAAATGAACGACTTCGCAACAAATCCGTGTTCCAGTATCAGTTTTCTACTATGATGTGGGAGACAGTGGCGTCTCTTCACCAGAGAAAGTCTGAAATGTAGTGTTCGTGCAACAGATGCACTGAAGACATTGCCTACGCCCCGCTTGTCGGTAATCTACTAGAGCATTACTGTGTGGTATGGGATCCTTACCGTGTAGAACTGAAGGAACGCGCGGAGAAAATTCAGAGATCAGCTGTTTTTGCATTATGGCGAACTAATGGAGAGAGTGTCACGGATTTGATATGAGAGTTGGGGTGGCAACCATTAAAACAAATGCGTTTTTCGTTGCGGCGACATCTTTTGCTCCAACTTTCTCGTCCGAATATTTTATTGACACCCAGCTACATAGGGAGATATGATCATTGCAATAAAACAAGAGAAATCAAAGCTTCCATGGAAAGATTTGTGTTCGTTTTTGCCGCGCCCTGTTGTGGAATGGAACCGTAGAGAAAGGGCCTGAAAGCGATCCGATGAATCTTCTGACAGGCATTTAAGTGAGTTGCAGAGTAGTACATAGATGTTATAAAGCTGATAAAGTGGAGAGTGATTAGTGGTAATATGCCACACGCAAAAGCTTAAAACCGCCTGAAAGTAATGGAATAATAGAATACTTCTTTCGATTGATTGTCTGGGTTCGATATGACCTGACATGAGCTAATTTAAACGCATAGGTACCCGTTTCGTGACAAAACACCACAAAAATAACAATTTTTAATTGCCGCTCTAGGACGAGAAATGGACAAAGGAACTCCTACGATAAGGTAGTTCATAAATTTCGAAGGGGCGCGTAAAGCAACAGAGTGATTGTATTCTCCCTGTGCTGGTCCTGAGAAGTCACAGCCTACGAGTGGTACGACTAAATGAACAATGCATTGTTGTGCGACATTTCGCGGCTTCTCCAGATTGTTTTTCCACTCACTGCGGCCACTCCGATTTCATGTGGAAGGAAACAGCTTCGGTGATGGAGACGATTATTAAAAGGCTGCTGGACAATCTTTGTGTGACAAACCTTAGAACTTAGGTGACGTAAAAAATTAGGATGGCTGAAAAGCCGTAAATAAAATACAAGTACTGAACTGGTTTACTTTCATTTTTCATGATCCACGTTTCGTTTAATTTTTATACAGAAAAGGCACAAGGTAGCATATACCTGTATCGCAACGATATAATTAATTTCATTCTTGTTTACAGTGTAAAAATCATAATAGACTCAAGCACATGATTAGCTTTTATACAGGGTATTTCACGAGAGAGTTTTCAAGACCTCTTTCAGTTTGTTTTACGCGATATGTTTGTTTCTGTGTTTGTGGCAGACGTAGCAACGACTAATGTTTGTGTATTTTCACCAGTATGACAGATGGAAGTGCCTCTCTCGGCTGTTACGGAACAGTAAGCCGCAGTGTTAAAGATATAATTAACAGTGTGTGCTTCTGTATGTGTGTCGTGACCTTTGACCACTTAGAAATAAAATATAAACCTAACTTTTTTTCGCGATACGGCCTCTGTGTCACCAGGAAATTATGTGAGTAGAGATTTTTCTCTCAAAAAAATTCTTGCTAACTTCATCACCCAGGGAAAAGTGATAAGCGAACAGGGTTCACTGTCATAACACGCTGACCCGTATTTAACTTGTACCAGATAAACCATCTAAAGCGCCGCACTTTAAGGTCGAACCTCGCCACACAATCCTCTTATCATGAAGACCCACCAAACAGTATGAGTAATGGTTACTTCAGGAGGAGATGCGCCTGTGCCTATAGCGCTCTCCCATGATACTTGTGGTTACTCTCCGAGGAATGGGTATACACTCTAAGAAAAAATAAATCAATAAACAAAATTGGCCAGGTGCTAGTAAGACTCACGCACCGCGGGATCCATACAAACTTACATACATAGAGAGTTGATCCATTCTGGGAATTGGGAATCTCGAAAAATTTTGCAAATATTCGTTTCACATAAAACTTGAAACCCCATATCTAAGCTCTTGGATATCTGATGATAGATGGATTCTAAAACGTTTCATTTGAGAAATAAAGTCATTCCTTGTCTGATGTTTGACTTTTACTATTGCGATCCAGTCAGACTGAAAGCAGAACTAGTGACTGTTTTAATTTCAAGTGTACTGTCGGATAACAAATGACAAAAGAAATGTTTTTTCGTGTGATATAATTGCAAATTAACAGTTTTCGGATTTTTTCCATTACTTGTTTTGTGAAGCCTTGCTTCTTGCCAGCCGGCCGTGGTGGTCTAGCGGTTCTAGGTGCTCAGTCCGGAGCCGCGCGACTGCTACGGTCGCAGGTTCGAATCCTGCCTCGGGCATGGATGAGTGTGACATCCTTAGGTTGGTTAGGTTTAAGTAGTTCTAAGTTCTAGGGGATTTATGACCTCAGTAGTTGAGTCCCAGAGTGCTCAGGGCCATTTTTTGCTTTTTGCCAAATTTCATAATTATAGTCCGACGGGAAGAACGCTATGGCTTTGATGAGCGTTTGCGAGTGTCAAAATACGTGACTTAAATAGCCGTAGCATTTAGTGCATTCACTTATAAGCTTAGATGTATTACACCACAAAGGAAGGGCCTATAGACCTTAGTATACAACATAAATTTGAACTTGATACGTGTCTACCAGTTCCTAAGAGAAAGTTGTCTTGACAGACGGCCAGATAAAAAACAAATTTTTTCGTGCGATGTAATCATAAATTTAGTTTTCGAATTTTTTCCTTTCTTCTTACTGTGAGATCTTCCCTTCTGCCACATTTCATGATTCTAGGGCAACAGGAAACACCATGTTACTTTTGATGAGTTATTATTGCAATATCAAAATAAGCGACATAAATGACGGTATCATTTCATTCCATTGACTTTGAAGCTTCAATATTTTACATTATGAAGAGATCATAAACTTCAGTATGTGACACAAATTTCAACTCGATACGTCTGCTAGTTCCTGGGGAGCAGCAGCTTTATTAAAAAAAAAAAAAATCCTTAGCACGAAGGGATAATCCGAAAATGACGGAAATCGGTAGATGTGATGTACGTGTAAAGACAAACAAATGAATTACAGTTTCAGATAAATATGATGTCTTATTTAAGACAAGGAATTTCACAAAGTGAACAATTCAATAACACATCGGCCCGTCTCATGCCCATATGCAAGCAGTTCTGCTTAGCATTGATTAATAGCATACCTTAGGCATATCGCGCCAAATTCTGTCCAGAAGATCGGAAAATCTCGAGCTGATTGGAGAGCCCTGCCCATAATACTCCAAGCGGTCTCAATTGGGAAGAGATCCGGCGGCGAAGGTTGTGTTTTACAACTACACAGACAAGCAGTAGAAACTCTCGTTATGTGCAGTTGGGTATTATCTTGCTGAAATGTAAGCCCAGGCCTACTTGACCCGAAGGGAAACAAAAAGGGTCTGAGAATATCGTAGACGTACCGCTCTGCTGTAAGGGTATGGTGGATGACAACCAAAGAGGTCCTGCTATGAAAGAAATGGCACTACAGAGCATCACTCCCAGTTGTTGGTAGGGACGGGCAAAATAATTCTTCTCAGAGCACGGATCAGGACTGGTCACTCACTAGAATGAACTAGTTCTTTTTCATGACTCACAACTTACTCACAAAAACAAAAGAGAGGAAGGCACATTGCCTTCTTAACTCACCTCAATTAACCTGCATTATTATCTGAAATGGACATATTTTGAAAGAACATGTAAAGAGGAGTAATAATTGTGTGTTATGTCCCTAGTAATTTTGAGATACAAAAGATTTAAATTTCATCTGCTGTGAAAATTATAAATATTACAACAAAATCCTAAATATGTTTTTATCACGTGATAAAAATGTTTTGACACTCTCTTTGGAAAAAAATATTATAAAAATTTTAACATAACTGTAATTAACTATCTGCAGTCATCATTTACAGTCTGTATTACCACATACATACCCAAAAAGGAAATATTAATCAGTATTGTCATTTATAAATAAAATTTGACCAATTTTAATTGATGTGAGTCTTTTTCTCTTCTCATTGAATACTTGTCCTACTTTTGAAAGTATTTCTTCACAGGGCACTGATGTTTCTGTGATACTTAATATTTTTAGAAGCAATTGAAACAGCGTTGGCCACAGCAATTTTTCCAGTTTCCCACCAGTTTAAGGGATCGCTGTTTCTACGCAAATAACCAAGCACTAAACATTTGTCCAGTTCGACAACTGCCACTCTTTCTGGGTCGTGGCTTGCTTGAAGCTGAGCAATAATTTCATTGAACTCCTCCCAGATTTTTGGAAGTCTTATGCGTTAAGGTGGTAACTGGTTGAGAAATGAGCTGTGACTTTCCTTGTTGAACAACCAACACTTTCATTTGTGCAACAGCCTTCATATAGCGGTGCTGAAATAGTTTGTCGTCTGAAAACCCATGCCTTTTGAATTGGGAGCCCAGTAATGTTGCCTGACCAATTAATTCGTTCCTGGAGATAACTTTAAACTGCTCTGATAACTCTTTAAGCGAATTATCAACCAATGGCTCTGTTTCATGAGGACGTTCTTTATTTTTGTCTTTAAAAGGTTTTTCGTTGCCATTCCACTAATCTTGGCCAGGTTTTCATTTTTGAAAATAACCTCTTCGATTACATAATTGAAAGCCTTCATAATGTGTAAAGCCTTTTTCATTATTTCCCAGTCTGTAGTTTATAAGTTAAAGGTGATAGGTTTTCCAACTCAAATAGTGAGAAAATAAATTATGGGATCTTTTTTTAAGGAAATCTTTGCAACATTTCGTAGGGACAATTCTATCTGGTTGGGACATCTTGTTTCAGTTTCAGTCTGTCATTTTTTAACTGTCCTTGCATTTCAGCAAATTTCCTTAAAGCAAAGGGTGTCTCCTTAAAAAAACATAACAACTCTTTTGACCTTATCACCAGTTTTCTGTATGGACTTTTGAATTGCTTGTTGTAGAGTGACATTAGAAGAACGTGAAAAGCATGGGGTATGTGGAAGTTTAAAAGCATGGCAGTTAATTTCATGTTTGACCCATTATCTGATATTATGGAACCGATTTTAAAATCAACATTTTATTTGGCAATGACAGGCTTTAGCCAGTTTGAGATGTTTTTTGCAGTGCGTCTGCCTTCGAATTGTGAGCACTGTAAAATGTATGACTTTAGTTCACTCTTCTCATACATGAAATTCCCAGTGAGAGCATAGAAACTATGTTTACA